>NC_073302.1:129321511-129568316 GCF_027595985.1 Sorex araneus | reverse complement strand
TTTTTTTTGTTGTGAGAGAGATAACAAGTTTCACAATAGAGACATGACTGGTACCCGCTCGAGCAAATCTATGAGCAACGGGATGACAGTGACAGTGATTTGGAAGATTGGAAACATCTGGTGTTTGTGTCAGGTCCACCAAGCTAAATTCAGTCCTTGTGCCTGAGGCTGCTGGGGCTTCTCTCAGAGACGCCTGTTGCCAGTTTGCAACTGTCAATACCTTTCACCTTCATAGTAGGTGTCACCTCAGACTAACAATACCACAGAAGCTGTAAAGGACTGTACAGGACTCCCAGGAAGACATGAGAAAAGACCCAAAAGTTTCTTGTGTGTCTTTATGAATATGAGACAGATGCTAGGGACTGGACACCAATGATAACAAGTTTTTCAGAAATGTTTCTTTGGGATAAGCAGGTCTGAATTAGAAACTGAAAAGGTATAGAAACAGAAATGATGTAAATCCTCAACTGAAAAGAGAAAACATGATTTAAATAAATCTTCAATTTCATATGGAATTAATTTTAAGTAGATGACAAATATAAGCCTATCACTTGAATTTGAAAATATTTTGCTCGGGGCTTGGGATATGGTTCAGAGGTTGCCTTGCGAGTGTGAAACCCTGATTTTGATTCCCAGCACTGCAAAAACAAACAGATAAAAGTATTTTATTCAAGGGAGCCAGAGAGATAGTATCGGAAGGCATTTGTCTTGCATGCACTGGCTTGTATTGGATCCCTGGCGCCGCTAATAGGCCCCTGAGTCCCATCTAGAGTTATCCTTGAGTTCAGAGTCCTCTGCATGGTTAGGTGTGGCTCAAAAACTAATATATGTATAATTCAAGTACAAATTTGTAAAACTGACCTCTCTGTGATTCTGTGACTGAAAAGATAGTATCGCGGGCAAGGCACTTGCTCTACAGCAAACATCAGTTTAATCCCTGGCATTCTATATGGTCCCCTGAGCCCAAGTAAAGGTGATCCCTGAACAGAAACCCAGGAGTAACTCTTGAGCACCACCAAGTGTGGCCCAAAAAAGCTGAAAAAAAAAAAATATATATATATATATTTAAACTCACCTCTCTGTGCTGATGAGACAACTTAAAAAGTTGCCTGTTCTCAAATATGATGAAATTCCACTATGTAGTGCTTTTTAAAATTATAGATTGCAGATATTCTTGTGTTTCCTGATTTTCAGCAAAAAAAAAAAAGAAAAGAAAGACAAAATTTACCTTGCTTTTAAACAGTGTTACTGCAGAGTATGTCTTTTCTTGTCAAAGTGTTGTTCCTTAGTTCTGCCTTTGTAGAATGAATTTAAGGTTGAAATGTTTTTGTTTTATTGCCTTGTTTTAAGGGTTATTTTTTTCTATTGGTCAAACCCAGCAATGCACAGGGGTTACTCCTGGCTCTGCACTCAGGAATTACCCCTGACGGTGCTCAGGGGACCATATGGGATGCGGGGAATCGAACCTGGGTTAACCGTGTGCAAGGCAAATGTTCTACCCATTGTGCTATTGCTCCAGCCCCTTGTTTTAAGTTTTTGTTTAGACACTGGTGTACATTTCTCACCAATGTCCCCAGTTTCCTCCAGTCACCCCCTACCTGCAGCCTGCCTCTATGTCAGGTCCTTCTCTCTCTCTCTCTCTCTCTCTCTCTCTCTCTCTCTCTTCTCTCTCTCTCTCTCTCTCCACTTCCTTTAGTTTAATCATTTGAGTTCAGGTTCCATGTTTTCAGTAGTGTTGAGTATAGTGGTTTAGGTATAGACAAATATCTTCATCAATACCACAGAGAAGCCCAAGGCCCCTGACCCTTCCTTTGCTACTTCTTCTCTCTTCCCTCTTCCACCTCCTTCTTCCTTGGCATTTTTTGTTTCTGTAATCTAGAGCCAACGCTTTACCCACCTTTGATGCTCCTAGATATGTTTTTCTGATTACCACAGACTAGTGAGAATATCTAGTATTGAGACAAGCATTTTAGATGTAGGAAAAATTGGTAGTGTCTGAAAGATAACACGTATTATTAATTATAATGAGCTCATGAAAAATTAAGTTATTAGGTTGCTTCCTTTTCTGCCTAGAAATAGGTCCATTGTTTCATAGCTTAGAAAACATCATTATAATTGGTGAGGTCTGAGGCAGTTGCTGCTGGTTGAAAATAGGACCTGAAAGACAATACAGGGAGCAGGGTGCTTGGCTTACATGTGGTAAACCCAGATTTGGTCCCTGGCATCACATACAGTTAGAACCACTTAGTATGGGAAGAAAGAAAGAAAGAAAGAAAGAAAGAAAGAAAGAAAGAAAGAAAGAAAGAAAGAAAGAAAAGAAAGAAAGAAAGAAAGAAAGAAAGAAAGAAAGAAAGAAAGAAAGGAAGAAGGAAGGAAGGAAGGAAGGAAGGAAGGAAGAAAGAAAGAAAGAAGAAAGAAAGAAAGAAAGAAAGAAAGAAAGAAAGAAAGAAGAAAGAAAGAAAGAAGAAGAAGGAAGGAAGGAAGGAAGGAAGGAAGGAAGGAAGGAAGGAAGGAAGGAAAGAAAGAAAGAAAGAAGAAAGAAAGAAAGAAAGAAAGAAAGAAAGAAAGAAAGAAAGAAAGAAAGAGAAAGAAAGAAAGAGAAAGAAAGAAAGAAAGAAGAAAGAAAGAGAGAGAGAAAGAGAGAGAAAGAGAGAAGAGAGAAGAGAGAAAGAAAACGAAAGTGGGCTGGAGCGATAGCATAGCGGGTAGGCCATTTGCCTTGCACGAGGCCGACCCGGGTTCGATTCCCAGCATCACATATGGTTCCCTGAGCACTGCCAGGAGTAATTCCTGAGTGCAGAGCCAGAAATGACCCCTGTGCATCTCTGGGGTATGACCCAAAAAAAGCAAAAAAAAGGAAGGAAGGAAAGAAGGAAGGAAGGAAGGAAGGAAGGAAGGAAGGAAGGAAGGAAGGAAGGAAGGAAGGAAGGAAGGAAGGAAGGAAGGAAGAAGGAAGGAAGGAAGGAAGGAAGGAAGATCTAATTGTGTGGTAGATGTTTATGTGGTTTAAAAGGATAAGAAACTTCTGCGATATTTTAGCTAATTTTATTGGAAACAAAACCAGGTTGTTTTTTTAGTTTTCACAGTGATTGCTGACTTTCTTCTGTAAGCAAGATGATTCTCAGATGATTCTTCCCACAAGGATCATACCACCGCAAGAAACAAGAGTGTTACACACACTCAAGTAAAAGCTAACCAGTGCCATGAGACTCCAGTGCAGGGAGGGGGCTTTTTATTAAGAGGCTCTGCACAACTCTTCCGGAGGAGGATGTGTTGCAAGGGGCAGTAATGAATAACTTGATTTTATTGGATGAAGTTTGTGTCTGGAAAAAGAACTGATTTCACCAGGTTTCTCTTCTCCCCTCCGTCTCTCTTCTTCCTCCATTCATTCCATTATTCTCTCTTCTCCCTCCTTCTCACCCCATTTCTTTCCTCCATCCTTCCTATAGCGCACAGCACCAGAGTCTGTCTGTCATGCTCAGATTCAGGATTTGGTCTCTCTAAATGTGGGAAACATGGCTGAGTTTCACTTACTTGTACTTGTCAATAACTTTCTTTTTCTTCTTCTTCTTCTTTCTATCACGGCAGCCTTCACATCAAACACAGAAGAATCTGTGTCAGCCCGCGTAATCGCATTCTTAAGCAGTGGATGAAAGAACGAGCAGCCAAGAAAAATACTAAAGGCAACATTTGCCATAAGAAGAACCACCACCGAAAGTGGAAGAGTAAGGTAGCACAGAAGGGCAGGCGTAAAGCCCATGGCCATAAAACCCCTCACTAGGGTCTGCAAATGAGTGGGGGAAAGCAATTCCTGGAACAAAGTTGGCCGTGGCTGGTAATAAGCTTGTTCCATGACTATTCCTTATTGGAAGCCAAGAGGGAAAAACAAAATCTTTTTGGAAAGAAATAATTAAAGAGTATGAATATATATACAATAGTATACACTCAACTGAAAAATAAAATAAAAAGATAATAATACTTATCTTTAAATAATATTTTAAGAGCTGCATATGATTTCTCCAATATTTTCAGATGAGGTTTGCCAGACCTATTAAAAAAATGATGATCATTTTACCTAGATGTATCCCAGAATACAAGATATTGCCCCCTAGTGGGTTTCTGGAGCTATCCAGGGAGCAGTAGTGACCTTGGGGAGTAGAGGGGAGCAGAGGCACTTTCTGTCTGTTCCCTTAAAGAAGGTGGAATTATAGCTTAATTAATAGCTGAATAAACAGAAGTGGAGCGATAGCATGGCAGTTGGGCATTCGCCTTTCACGCGGCCCACCCGAGTTCGATTCCTCCGCCCCTCTCGGAGAGCCCGGCAAGCTACCGAGAGTATCGAGCCCGAGTGGCAGAGCCTGGCAAGCTACCCGTGTGTGTTAGATATGCCAAAAACAGTAACAATAAGTCTCTCAATGAGAGACGTTACTGGTGCCCACTTGAACAAATCGAGGAGCAACGGGATGACAGTGACAGTGACTCCTTCACCAAAAAAAAAAAAGAAGAAGAAGAAGAAGAAGAAGGTGGATTTCCTGGAAAGAACCTGAGCACTCAAGAACAGACGACTGGAAAAAGAAAATATGGTACAACTACACAATGGAATACTACAAAGCTGTTAGGTAAAATGAAGTCATGAAATTTGCTTATAAATGAATGGACATGGAGAGTATCATGCTGAGTGAAATGAGTTGGTAGGAAAGGGACATACATAGAATGATTGCATTAATTCTTGGGATATGAAAAAAAAATAGTATGACACTAATATCCAAGGCCAGGAAAAAAGGGACCAGGAGGACTAGTGGGAAGCTTGCCACAAGTGTGTGGAGGGCAAAGGGCTATTAGGATAGAAAAGGGACCAGAATGACAATAAGAGTTAGAAATGATCACTCTGTACAATAACTGAGTGTTCAAAGTAGGTAAAGGGATATACATGATAAACTTTCAGTACCTATATTGCAAACCATAATACCCAAAAGAAGGGAGGGGGGAGAGACAGAAAGAGAGAGAGAGAGAGAGAGAGAGAGAGAGAGAGAGAGAGAGGCAGGGAGGGAGGAAGGGAGGGAAAGAGGAGGTCGGGAGTGGGAGAGAGGAGAAAGAGGGAGGGGGAGGGAGGGAGAGAGGAGGGAGGGAGGGAGAGAAGAGGGAGGGAGAGAGAGTGAGTGAGGAAGGAAGTGGGGAGGAGGGAGGGAGTGGGAGAGGAGAAGGGAGAGAGAGAGAGAGAGAAATTGCCTGCTATAGAAACAGGTGGCATGGTGCTGGTGGTGGATCAACAGGAGGGAAACTGGGGACGCTGGTGAAGGGAAATGTGCACTGGTGAAAGGACAGTTGTTGGAACATTATATGACTGAAACCCAATCATGAACAACATTGTAACTGTGTATCTCACTGTGATTCAATTAAAAAAGAAGAAGGAGAAGGTAGATTTCCAGGGGGTGCTGAGTGATTTTTTTTTTTCTAAGAAGAGTGAAGTAGGCCAAATAAATGTGGGAGCCTCTGGTCCAGAATAATTTAATTGGGGCCCGGAGTGGGAAAAGTCGACCATGGATCAATTCCCAGCACCCCATAGGGCCCCCAACCAGGAGTGATTCTTGAGTGCAAAGCCAAGAGTAAGCCTGAGCACTGCCAAGTATGGCCCCAAACAAACAAATTTGTTAATATTTTGTCACATTTATTTTCTCTTCTGTTTGTGTGTACATAGAACATTTTATATTTACACACAAACAGGTATAAATTTTGTTGCAAACCATTTGGAAATAAGTTGCAAATGTAACGATACTTTACTCCTATTTTTTTAGTTACAATGTGGCATTCCTCAATATAGTCATCTTCTATATCGTTGCATTGTCATCTTTATACCTAAAGAATGAACAATTGCATTCTCTATGTGTATGTGTGTGTGGTTTACATTTAGATTTCCCCAATTACTACCAGAGCACTTCATGCTGGTTTTTTCCAATTCATCAAGGTTCAAGTATTACAACTAATGGTTACATTTCTTTTGTATCTTTTAATCTCAAAAAAAAAAAAAAACACTCCCCATCCCTTTCGTTTTTTCTCCCCAAGGCACAGTCTTGTAGAGTTTACACCAGAATCTGCCCCGCTTTCTGGCTTTGTCTTGTCAAGGACACATCCCTGAAATGATTTTCAAAGGCCTGGCAGAGGTGCAGGGGGGAATGGGGGGGGCTCAGGAAGTCCCAGGCACCTTGTACTTTATATATATGTATAATATATATGTATATATACATACATATATATATACATACGTATATATGTATATGTATATATTTATAAAGCACACATATATATACACATTATACACATACATTAGGAATTGCCATATTATCTTTATAAGTTCCCTATCTGGCTTATTTATTTTTTAATATTTTTTTGTTTTTGTTTGGGGGTCACATGTGACAACGCCAAGGGGTTACTGCTGGCTCTGCACTCAGAAATCAATCCTAGCAGTGCTCAGGGGATTTTATGGGATGCCAGGGATCAAATCTGGGTGACCACATGCAAGGCAAATGTCATACCTGCTGTACTATTGCTCTGGTCTCTATTGGGTTTATTTAGCGGTATTAATAATCGTGAACCATTTTGTCATTCTCTGCAGTGGTTATCATCAAATGGCCTGGGCATGTCTGGAGTTTCACTAGGCCACTTGCAGTGGGGAGGGCAGACCCGTTACAAAGCAGGGACTGGAGGAGCTGGAGCGATCCGTAGTACAGCAGGTAGGGCGTTTGCCTTGCAGGCGGCCAACCCAAGTTCAATCCCCTGCAGTTCAGTTCAGTCCCATATTGTCCCATATTGTCCCCCAAGCCCTGCCAGGAGTAATTCCTGAGTGCAGACTCAGGAGTTAGCCCTGAGCATCACCAGGTGTGACCCCCAAAATAAAAAAATAATAAACAAGGAATACAGGATGGTTGGTTCTGTGCTTTTATTCTCACTGGTGTGATGATTCTCGGTGCTGTTCCTCAGGTAGTTTGTTCACAAGCGAGGCCTTCTGAGGAATCGTCCCTTCTGGTTGTCCTGCCGTCCTTGCTATCATGGTTGATTCCTGCTGGCCCCCAGCTGGGCTTCAGGGCCCTGGTCTGTTCCTTAGAGCTTTGCGTTCTGCTGAGTAGCTCTGTCATGGAGGCCAGATGGACGAAGCCAGGGGAGTCCTGAATTGCTTAAATTTTGTTTACTTTATCTCTGCCATGAGGATTTCAATATCACTTTTTAAAAAGTTTATTATAATGATTACATCAGCAGTGTAAACATACTTAACATGATAGCACGGTGTCTGGTGTTTAAGTGACTCTTCCAGGGTACTTTCTGAAAAAGTCAGGTTTTTTTTTTTGACTGCTTCAGCGAAAAAAAGCTAACAAGACTCTGCCAACACCAGCTATAAGAAAGTCTTCTTTAAGATGATCTTCAAAAAAATGAAGTCATGAACTTTTCATATAAATGGATCAACATGGAAAGTATCATACTAAGTGAAATGAGTTAGAAAGAGAGAGACAGACATAGAAAGATTGCACTCATCTGTGGAACATAAAATAACAGAGTAGGAGACTAATATCCAAGAATAGTAGAAATAAGTACCAGTAGGTTGGCTCCATGGCTTGGAAGCTGGTCTCTCATGCTGGGGGAAAAGGCAGCTCAGATAGAGAAGGGAACACCAAGTAAAATGTGGTTGGAGATCCCGAGAGGGAAGGGAGATGCGTGCTGAAAGTAGACTAGAGACTGAACACAATGGCCACTCAATACCCCTATTGCAAGCCACAACACCCAATTGGAGATAAAGATCAAAAGGGAATACCCTGCCACAGAGGCAGGGTGGGGTGGGGGGGGAGATGGGATTGGAGGGGTGGGAGGGATACTGGGTTTATTGGTGGTGGAGAATGGGCACTGGTGGAGGGATGTGTTTGCTAACATTGCATGAGGGAAAAACAAGCTCGAAAATGTGTGAATCTGTATCTGTACCCTCATGGTGATTCACTAATTAAAGAATAAAATAAAATTTTTTTAAAAAGATAATTTTCAAAATATGCAGTTACCCTGTACATATAAGGTCTTGGGTTCAATCCCCAGCACTACAAAAAAAAAATAATAATAATACTAATGCCAAAAACAGTAACAATAAGTCTCTCAATGAGAGACGTTACTGGTGCCCGCTCGAACTAATTGATGAGCAATGGGATGACAGTGACAGTGACAGGGCATAGGCTTATAGGTTTAGATTATGTATCTTTTATATATTGTGTTAAAAATTTTTTGGTAACAGTTGGTGTTGGGGGGGCTACTCCTATCTCAGTGCTCAGGGATTGCTCACGTGAAGCGGTGCTTGGAGTATGATGCTGTGCCAGGGATTAAACTAAGGGTTCCCACAACAGCTAATTAGAGAGAGAGAACAGAAGGGAATGCCTTGCCACAGTGGCAGGGTGGGGTGGGGGGGAGATGGGATTGGGGAGGGTGGGAGGGACGCTGGGTTTACGGGTGGTGGAGAATGGGCACTGGTGAAGGGATGGGTTCCCGAACTTTGTATGAGGGAAGTATAAGCACAAATAGTGTATAAATCTGTAACTGTACCCTCACGGTGATTCTCTAATTAAAAATAAATAAATTAAAAAAAAAAAGTCAAAGAAAAAGGCAAAGGAGTAAAAGGAAGATGTGGCTACAGAAAGTGACTGGAGAACTGTAACTGTATTTGCTTTACAGAAATAAGAAAAGGACATAAAGCTAAGGAATATAACATGGTTTAGAAGACAGAAAAGGCAAAAGACTCTCCACACTCTCCAGAAAGGAAGGAGATTGCTCAAATCTTGATTTTGACCAGGTGACTCCTCACTCTTAAAGTAAAATTCATGTAATTACAAGCCACTGAATCCATGGCAATTAGTTCCTGCATTAATAGGAGACTAAAACTGACAATAAAAATAAAAATATATACATTTAAAAAAAAACACTTGTTTGCAATAAACACAAAAGAGAGGACATTTGTTTAACGTTACAGATTTGCAAAATTTCAAAAATATTAAGTAAATAAAGACTCAGCCATACGTATATACAATTCTTGAGAAATATTCCTTGCCACCTGGTTTCCTGTTCAGTGCCAACATTTGTAAATTAATAAATATTGTTTTCACCTGAAAAAAAAAAAAAAAACTAAGGGTTCCTGCGAGCAAAGCCTGAGCACAACCCTTTGAGCTATCTGGAGTACCAATCAAAGATCGCAGTAGATTCTGGGGAGTATTGAGGCTATGAAAATCACTCAACAAGGTCAATCACAGACACTGACCTGCAGGAGAGCTGAGAATCTCGCAGTGTTTCGGGCCAGCCCCGAGGCTGCAGCAGGGGCGTGCAGATGGGAGAGAAGAAACCAGCGAGAAGCAGGTAAGTTCCAGGCAGGGAAAGCTGGCTTTGGAGGGTTCCCTGGGCATGAAACCCTGTTTTCTGGTATCACTGTATCACTGTCATCCCATTGCTCACCGATTTGCTCGAGCGGGCACCAGTAACATCCCCGTTGTGAAATTTGTTATTTGTTATAGAATATGCCACGGTAGCTTACCAGGCTCTGCCCTGCGGACAAGATACTCTCAGTAGCTTTCCAGGCTCTCTGAGAAGGGCAGAGGAATCGAACCCGGGGGCTGCGTGCAAGGCAAACGCCCTACCCGCTGGGCTATTGCTCCAGCCCTGGTAGAGCAGGTAAAACTTGAGGAGTAAATTACATACTTGACTCACATCTCCGAACTTCCCTGCAGGGCTGGGTATTGTAAATCTGAGTTTGCACTGAGGGTCAAGGGCCTAAAGATGCCTTGGAATTCAGTTTAATAACTGATGCGCTGATGTCCTAGATATTTTGTTTTGTTTCATTTTGTTTTGGGGCCATACCGGGGCTCCTCCTGGTCCTACGCTGAAGAATTACTCTTGTGAGATAGGGGGCTATGTGACGGGATGCTGGCCATCAAACCAGCGTCAGCCATGGCCATTATGCAAGGCAAATGCCCTGCCCTGTGTTACTATCTTTCTCTTCCCCTCCCTGGATGTCCTAGAGGCTGGACAGAATCCGTGGCTAACTCCTTTATGTTTACATTCCCCTGGGGAAATGCAAGGATAGAGGGGCAGGGAGAAGGGCAGAGCAGGGGCCTGGGTGTGTATTTGCAGAGTTATTCCAAGGGAATTGAAACTTGCTGAGAAGGACTTCAAAACAGAGCAGGGATTGTTTTTCGTGCTTTGAGACACAGCAAGTTCTGTGGAGGCTACAATATGTTCCTATACAGATAGGAACATGAGGCCTTTTTCACTTTTTCCATGGGTATTTCACCTCTTCAGCTTTCCAAAGGGAACCCATAATCAAGTTGTTTTCATGTCTTGCGGGCTGAGGTAAGTGCAGGGCCATAACCGTTCTGACGCTGGGGGCAGCGTGTCAAACCCACAGCATTTCAGAGTTTCCAGCCAGAGGTGTTCTGGTCAGGGGCGCTGGGCAGAAACCTGCCCTGTTTCAGGAGAAGACACTTGAATGTATTTTGTTTCTCATTTCATTTTTAAAATATTTGCTTTCTCTTTTACATCATAGAATAGTAGTTTTAGTAGTCCCCTTTTTTCACTAAAAAAAGAATGTTTATGAGAGAAATATCTCCTTAGAGATCCGTAGGGCCTTCAAAAATATCTGTACACGTGAGTTTAGCCAGTGTTTATGAACTTCTCTCTGGCACTGGATGGCCAGAATCATGAGCTAAGGCTGAAGATCTTCGAAATTCACATCCTGGTGGAGTGGACAATCAGATAAGTGATTCAAACACTAGACAGGATTTCAAGAAGGTGAAGATTGAGTCAACATTTCAGGGAAATGCCCAAGGAAGACCTGAACTCTAGGAGAAGTAAAGAGAACAAGAAAAATAACAGATTCAACGAATGGAATTTTAGCCATTAAATGGTTGAGCTAAGAAAAGGAATATCAAAAATAATTTTTTTTCTTTTTGGGTCACACCTGGGGATGCACAGGGGTTACTCCTGGCTCTGCACTCAGGAATTACTCCTGGTGCTCAGGGGACGATATGGGATGCTGGGAATCAAACCCGGGTCTGCGTGCAAGGCAAACGTCCTATCCACTGTACTATCACTCCAGCCCCTGAAAAATAAATTCTTACCAAAAAAAAGTAAAAATGATTTTTGTGCAAGCACTAGTTGAACTCTACAAGAAGAAAACATCCAACCCCATCAGAAAATGGGCCAAAGAAATGAACAGAAACTTTTCCAAGAAAGAGATACGAATGGCTAAAGGTACATGAAAAAATGCTCTGCATCACTAATCATCAGGGAGATGCAGATCAAAACAACCATGAGATACCACCTCACACCACAGATAATGGCACAGATCCAAAAAAACAAAAGCAACCGCTGTTGGAGAGCATGTGGAGAGAAAGGGACCCTTCTACACTGCTGGTGGGAATGCCGACTGGTCCAGCCCCTTTGGAAAACAATATGGACACTACTCAAAAAATTAGAAATTGAGCTTCCATTTCACCCAGCAATACCACTTCTGAGAATACATCCTGGAGAAACAAAAAAGTATAGTCGAAATGACATCTGCCCTTATATGTTCATCGTGGCACTGTTTACAATAGCCAGAATCTGGAAAAAACCCGAGTGCCTGAGAACAGATGACTGGTTAAAGAAACTTTGGTACATCTATACAATGGAATACTATGCAGCTGTTAGAAAAGATGAACTCATGAACTTTGCCTATAAGTGGATCAACATGGGAAGTATCATGCTAAGTGAAATGAGCCAGAAAGAGAGGGACAGACATAGAAAGATTGCACTTATCTGTGGAATATAAAATGGCAGTGTAGGAGACTAATACCCAAGAATAGTAGTATATAATCCAGGAGGTTGGCTCCATGGCTTGGAAGCTAGCCTCACACGCTGGGGGAAAGTTATCCCAGATAGAGAAGGGAGCACCAAGTAAAATGTGATTGGAAATCCCGAGCGAGTAGACTGAAAGTAGACTAGAGACTGAACATGATGGCCACTCAATACCCCTATTGCAAACCACAACACCCAAAAGGAGAGAGAGAGAGAACAAATTGGAATGCTCTGCCACAGAGGTGGAGAGGAGTTGGGGGGATGGGACAGGGGGGTGGGAGGGATACTGGGTTCATAAGTGGTGGAGAATGGACACTGGTGGGGGGATGGGCTCTCAAACATTGCATGAGGGAAAAACAAGCACGAAAATGTGTGAATCTGTAATTGTACCCTCACTGTGACTCACCAATTAAAAAATTTATTTATTTTTTTTTAAATGATTTTTGGGGCTGGAGCAATAGCACAGTGGGTAGGGCGTTTGCCTTGCACACGGCCAACCCGGGTTCGATTCCAGCATCCCATATGGTCCCCCAAGCACCACCAGGAGTAATTCCTGAGATGCGGAGCCAGGAGTAACCCCTGTGCATCGCCGGGTGTGACCCCAAAAAATAAAAATTATTTTTGGCGAGCCAACTGGAGAAGCCTGCTTGTATTCATTCTTTCACTCCTCTGTCCTCACACTGTGGGTAGCTGGGCTATGCAGGGCACTGTTTGGAGACAGAGCAAAAGCCCAGCCTTCCTCCTGAGCAGGTGAGGAAATGAGCACAAATAAGGACACCCCCCCCAGACAGCTATCCACAGGGATTCTGAAGGGCATCATGGACTTGGGGTGCCTACGGAGACTCCTCAGAGGATTGGGCTAGATTTAATGGAGAATGCGTGGAGTCCATGTAACAACAATCCATGTACAACAAGATGCCAAAGGACAAAACCTCCTGGGACATTCATGGCACCTCAAGCATTTGGTGTCTCAAAACAGCATCGTCGGGAGGACACAAGTGGACCCAAGTTGGAATTTTGGTGATTGTAAATAATTCTGCAATGAATGTCGGTATACCTAATGTCATTTCAGATCATGTGTTTGTGTGCTTGGGGTAAATGCCCAGAAGGAGATTCTTGATTTTTTGAGAAGTCCCCAAACCAATTCCTTCTTAGTGGAAAGACATAAGGGGATTGCACCTTCCCAGGTAGAGTGGATGAGGTGCTCTTACAGACAGAATTGGTCCTTTCTGCGTGAAAACTTCCCTCTCATAGACCTCCACTCAGACTTGAGACATTAAAGCAGGCATTTGGCAAAGGTATATTTTGGAGTGGTCAGCTTTGCTTTCTTGTTTCTTTTCTTTTTTTTTTTCTTTTTGGGCCACACCCAGCAATGCACAGGGGCTACTCCTAGCTCATACACTCAGGAATTACTCCTGGCGGTGCTCAGAGAACCAAATACGGAATGCTGGGAATCGAACCCGGGTCTGCCATGTGCAAGGCAAGCACCCTATCCACTGTGCTATCGCTCCAGTCCTGGCTTTGCTTTTTCACAAAACAATCCTGAGTCTTCTATGCTTCTGTTCTACTCTAAACATCCTTAAATGTTTTGAGATATAGAACAAGAACCTAGTGGGGCTGGAGTGATAGTATAACAAGGTTGAACATTTGCCTTGCATGCAGCAGACCCGGGTCGAATCCCCGACATCCCATAAAGTCCCCCAAGCACTGCCAGGAGTAATTTCTGAGTGCAGAGCCAGGAGTGGCCCTGAACATTGTCAGGGTCTCTCCCCCCCTCCCTGCACAACAAAGAATAGTGACCTATTCTCAACTGTCATTCTCAGATGTCAGACACAGCTGACCAATCCTAGGAAGCAATTTCAGAAGGGAAGTACTGAGCCTGATGTCGGTTAGAGTATTAGAGGGTCTTTGTCTAATCCCTTTCACTGACATTCATTTACTCATGATTTATTCTCACCCACAGCCCTCTGAGCAGGGAATTGATATTTCTATGGTATATGGATAAGGAAACCTGAAGCTCACAAAGGTCAGTGACTTGCCCAAGGTCATACAGCTCGTGACCGAGGCCAGCCCTGTACAGGGTTCCAGACTCATCCCGGTTCTCCCAGCACAGTGGCCTCGCAGGTGTAGACACAGAGGTGGGGCTGAGGGAGGACAGTTGAGATAAAAATCAGTACATTTGGTGTTTCACAAAGGGGGATGCCTGCTAGCAGTTTGGTTTGGAAGTCTAGCATTCAAACAGGCTGCTGCTGGCATTGTTGGCTCCCTGATGCTGTCAGGAACTGTCTTCTCAGAAGGGAGACAGGCCCTTACCTGATTATAAACTGTACTCAGGCAGTGGATGAAAAGGCATAGTCCATTTCACCTTTGTTTTGCAAAACTCTTCTTCCCCAGGCTCTTGTTTTCAACTCAAAACCAGATTTTATCCAAAAGAAAAAGAAAAAGAAAAGAATTCTTCCATTCACACCCATCATGCTTTTTTATGAATACCACAATAGAAGTGACCCAGAGAAGGATGGTTCTTTACTCCATGTGGGTGACTAAAAGAAAGCATCAGAGACTAAGTGATTTCTAAATAACGAACATTTATTTCTCACAGAGGGCCTGGAGGCTAGAAGTCTGGGCTCACTGTATCAGTTATTCGGGTTTGGTAAGAGGGCTCCTTGCAAGACTGTGGAGCTTTTGCCATTTTTCCACATGGGGCCAGGCATCTCTTGGAGGTCACTCTTCCGTTCATGATGGTTCAACCTTCAGGATTTATGCACTCTCCAGAGAGCCCACCTACTAATACCATTAATTTGGATTTCAACAAAAGTTTTGGAAGATAAAACTTTCAAATGTTAGTCCAAAATATTCCTTTTATATCTTGTAGATAGCACAGAGGATAGGGCATTTGCCTTGCACACGGCTGACCCGGGTTCGATTCCTCCATCCCTCTCGGAGAGCCCGGCAAGCCACTGAGAGTGAGTATCCTGCCTGCACAGCAGAGCCTGGCAAGCTACCCGTGGAGTATTCAATATGCCAAAAACAGTAATAAGTCTCACAATGGAGACGTTACTGGTGCCCTCTCAAACAAATTGCTGAACAACGGGGACGACAGTGCTACAGTGACTGATCTCTTATCTAATGTCATCAAATTATAACAGCTAGAGAAATAAATATTCAATAAAAAGTACCAAGTGCAACTGAAATCCAATCATGAATGGCTTTGTAATGCTCTGAAAAAAATATATACAGGAATAATTTAACAAGCAATGCACAAGAATCAAAGGAAGAAGAAATAAAACTTTATAAAGGAGGAAGAAAAAGTATCGAGTATAGTAATAATATAGTAATAACAAAAAGAAATTACAGCTTTTAAAATTAATTGTCATAATAACCAACATTCATGAAAACAAATGAGAGTCAAGAAAAACTAAGATGAAATTAAAATATCAGTCTCATTGTCTTAACCAACTTAAATTATTTTCAATTTTGTTTTTCAATCCAGAGCCCTAATGCTACACAATATTTTTGTGTAACTATAAAAGCTAGACTTTTTATGCCCTATTTTAAAAATAGTTTCAGTCTACATTGCAAACAACTAAAACTACATATGAGGGCTGTATGCCTGAGAGACGAGCTTCTAAAGAAACTCCATCTTATAGACTCTCACAGTGCTTAGTAAAAAAATTTTTAAATAAGGGCTACACCCCACAGTCCTGGGGGATTGTGGGTGCCAGAATAAAACTAAACCTTACTATATGCTGGACATGTGTCCTACCACTTAAGCCATATCCCTGGCCCTAAAATATCATTATAAATACTTTACTGTATGGCTAGATCATATAAGCTAACTCTAAGGGTTTTTTTTGGATTACTAATAATAGTTAATGATTAATGTGTTAGCTTGGGGGTATAGTAAAAATAGTCAAAAGTACAGCTAGGTTGATAATAAAAAGCAACGTCTCCCATTTTATCCTACCTAGTCTCAATCTACTTGCTTGAGGCAACCCTTTTCAGTTTTTAAAATGTTTTCATTGTTCTGGTGCTGTAAATGAAGAAAAAGTTTTCCTCAATCCTCTTGGGTCTACAGGTGAAACTTGACTGGGTCTACAAGTGAAACCAAAAAATTGTCAGGAAGAAAGAATACAATAATAATGTCAAACAAGTTTAGTATGACTCAAAAAAAAAGTTATGGCACCCTTCATAAAGAAATGAAAATGCAAAGAAACAGTCCTGAGTTTGTTGTGATGTTTGATGAAGAGGAACCATTTTAAGAAATAAGAGAGTTGGAGGGAAAGAAGAAAGGCGGGTAAGCCAGGGGAGAGAGCGGACATGTTGAATTTCTCTCTTGTTGTTTCGTCTTCAGAGCTAATACTCTTGTTTTCCTAGAGTGGCCAAAGCACCTCTCACTTGAGGGTTTGGGACTGTGTTTTAGGGAAGTCATGGGGAGGAGGCTGAAGTGGAGGATGGGGGAGATCTGAATGACCTTGAGTCTGAGAAAATCTGAGGATTATAAAGAATGAAGAAAGAGATGAGTCCCTTTTTGATTCTTAACTTCCAGAGCAGTCCTGGCCACTTATCTCAAAGATAAAAACACCAGATTCTGTAAAGAGCTGGATCAAGTGAAATTCCTTGTGTGCGTGTTTCGAGGGTGGAAGGGAGGGGAGGGGCCATGAGCATTGGGTCACACCTGGCAATGCTCAAGTGTCACATCTGTCTCTGCACTCAGAAATTACTTCTGGTGATGCTAAGGGGACCAAATGGAATCGAGCTTGGGTCAGCCACACACATGTACACAAAGAATGTTCATAGCAGCCTCCAGATGAGAAACTACCTAAGTATCCATCAACAGTGGATAGATTTGAAATGCTAAATTCATAAGATGAAATACTATCCATCAACAAGAAGACAATTTATAATTAATGCAATAATACAGATATCTCAGCCATATTCTTAATATCAGATGCAAAAAAAAAAGTCAGTGTTATTTATCTACTGATAAATAATCAAATAATCCAAAACTTAGTGGCTTAAAACAACAAACCTTTGGACTGGGGAGTGAGTGTAAAGAGAATATAGAGTGTGATCTGCATGCGAGAATTCCAAGGTCCAGTCTCTGACACACAGTCTTCCCTGCTGGGAGTACCCTCCAAATACTGAATCTGCAGTAGCTCCTGAGCTCTGCTGAACGTGACCCCCCCAAAAAAAAAAAGATGATATTTTTTTGGAAACTAACACATCTTCGTTGAGTTCACAGCTTCTGTGGGTGATGGCTCTCGGGGGTGGTTCAACAGGGAATTCTGGCTTAAGGTCTTTGATTATGTTGAACATTATTTGGTCTCTGGAAGCTTGACTGAGGTTGGGTGATTGCCCTCCAAGATGGTTCGGACACATGACTGAGTGATGCCTCAGTTTCTTGCTCTAGGAACTTCTTGAATGTCCTTGTGATCTAACATCTGGCTTTCCTCAGAGAAGGGGGGAAAAAAGATGGAAAAAAGAGGAGGAAGAGGGGGGGAAAAGGAAGGAAGCTTCTATGACAGGGTTGGAAGTGACACGCCCTTACTTATGCTCTATTCCATGGGCCGCACAGAGCAGCCCTGATACTTTTTGGAGGGCCCTGTAGACAGGCATAGGGTCAGGGATCATGCAAGCAAGGACCAAGGATCACCGGAGGCCATTCTGGAAGTTGCAATGTCTGTTCGTATGATTCTACTAAGAACAAAAACGGCAAGAGCAGTCTCTGTGGTTAACTGCTAGGAATAATAGTTACTCTGAGAAAAAGAGAAAGACAGACACATGGTACCAATAACGTTTTCTTTTGGCTTGATCTTCAAGCCCCTGCTCTCTGAACATGTCTGGTTGGCTGGTCTCGATGTTTCATTGCCTGGTTATTTCCACTCTAGAGAAGTTTATCTTATCCCTCAAATAAGTATTGCCCCCCCCCCACATCTCTCTCTCCCTCCCCTCTCTCTCTTTTCCCTCACATCTTTCTGAATAAAACCTACCTTCTTCACTAAAAAACAAAACAAAACAAAAAACCCACAATGTTTTGTTTCTTGATGTAGTGTGATTATATGGCTATTCATCATGTGACAATTTATTGGCTGTACCATCTGTTCCTTCTGCGTATATACATTTTGACAGGCTAAGTAGAACAAGAAAGAGAGAAAGGAGAAAAAGAAGAAGGTGAAAGACAGTTGGAAGGAGGGAGGAAGGAAATAAGGAGGGGGGACGGGTGAAAAAGGGGAAGGGAGAGAAAGAAAAGACAAGCCCCACCGCAAACTGAGTGCTTCAAGGACATCAGTGTATTGTCTCGGGTTCTAGAATCTAAAAATCCCAAATCAATGTATCTGCAATGGTGGTTTCCTCTGAGGGTTGTGGGGAAGAATCTGTCTGTGCCTCTTCCCTAGTTCCTAGTCATTTGCTGGCAACTGGTAACATTTTTTTGACTTGTAGAGACATCACCCTAATCTCTTTATCTTTACATGGTATCTTCTCTATATGTATGTTTAGATGTCCCAATTTCTCCATTTTCTAAAGATGTCAGTCCATCTTAGGTTAGCTTCCACCCACCCCCCCACCACACACACATACCCTGAGGACTTTAATATTAACAAATTACAGCTATGATGACCCCATTTAGAAATAAGATCACCTTGTGACACAGTGGGCCCAGGTTGGGATGTCAGTTTATGAATTTGGAGCACATAGTCAAACCCATATGCTTGCCTTGATGAAGCAAGTTAGCATGTGAAAGAGGTCCACGTGGCAAAGAACTGAGACCCCCGGCCAGTCACCAGTGAGGAACAGAGCCTCATGGCTCATGAAGAACTAAATCTGACCAATATGCATATGGACATGTTTGGAGGTGACTCCTGGCCCATTTGAGACTTGAGTTGACTGGCGCCCCTGTCAACATTTTGCTGATGGTTTGTGTAAGCCTGTGAAAGGGTCTCCATCTTGGTTGAACCTATGAAAGAGTCTCAAGAGAACCGGGCTAAGTTGTGGCTGGACCACTAATCCACAGGTCTGGTAAGATTATAAATGTGTGTTTGGATTAATTGTGAGGTGATTTATTATGAATCAATAGAAAATGAATCCAAAGAGCCAGTGCCCTCAGAGGAAAGTATAGTGGCAGTAAAACCTACCATTAGAGAACACACACAGAATTCTAGGAATCAGATGAAGTAATTTCTTTAAAATCCTTTAATGAAAACCATTGATAATAATGAGATCTACAGAAAAAAAGAAAGGTAAAGTTGAGGAAAAGAAAAGGTTTAATTTTAAACACAGATATTTAACAGTTGACTGAAACAAGAAGCCAAGTGGCGTGAGAATATGGCTTATGTTTGGATTTCAAAGACACATTATCTAGACATATCAGAAAACACACTGAAAAACAAGAGAAAATGGAAATTATTTCTTAGTTAATATTTTGAGATGATCCTTTTCCTTTTTGTTTTGAAAGTTAAATAGTTTTTTTTTTTTTTTTTGGGCGGGGGAAGTCATACCTGGCAATGCACAGGGCTCTGCACTCAGGAATTACCCCTGGTGGTGCTCAGGGGACCATATGGGATGCTGGGAATCAAACCCAGGTCGGCCGTGTGAAAGGCAAACGCCCTACCCGCTGTGCTATCACTCTAGCCCCAAAATAGGCTTTGGGTTTTGTTTTTTTTTTTTAGAAATTGAACATATATCAGCATGTTCAATCTGAGAGCATCCTTTCCTTCATATTTAAATAAAAACTATATACACAGAGTAAATATTGGTCATGATTGCCCAGAGGCTGCCATGCATCTAAACATAAAAATCTTGATAGGGTCTTTTTCAGTTCCACTCAGCCCAACCTCAGATGAGTGCAGCTCTCCAAGAAGTTCAAAGCCCAAATGAAAGGGTAAAATGTCAAAAATCTGTATACCAGGAAATGAATGTACTAATGGGAAAGAGGATAATAATTAGAAGAAGCAATGATAATAATAATTACTACAGGCATAAGTTTGAGCACCAAGAAACCTGTTATTAGAAGAAAAATTCTATGTGAGATTATTTTATTAGCCATGCTATAATTCCCTGAGAACAAATAGCTCACAGAATTTAAATTTTGGAGCTTTTAATGGTTGCATTTAATTCGCTTAGTTCATTTACTTCAAATTTCTGAATGAATTTGTCTATTGTCTTTCTATCTCCAACACCAAGCAATAGATATTTTCTACTCAAAATAAAATATTCCACTTAGCTAAGAGTCATCTTGAATGCTGCCTCAGACAGCCTCCTCCAGCAAATGGGCCGTTTGTAAATCAATATTTGTTTTGGTTAGAACATAGAAATTCTGGCTGTTCTAATTCTGAAGCAAAAAGTCATTCAGTTCATACAGTGGTTGATTTATCTCACACAAAACGTTTGGTGTAAGCAATCTAAAACCTCAAAGGGTAGCTCTCTGGAGCTGACCCCGTTTCAGTCCCAGTACCGTAAGTTTCCATGAATAATGGTAGAGGTAGCCCTGGCAGTCATGAGCACCAACGTGAATCAGGAAATCTCTGTTGGCATCATTCTCAGCCCTTGCACTGAATAGCTGGCCTGACTGGCCAAGAATCACCCTGAGGAGCTTCAGGCCTCCTGAGCACCCAGCAATATTTTTGGGAGCCCTGCCCCAAATAAGCAAAATGCCCAAACAAGGAGAAAAGGGAGTAATCATTCTTAAAGAATATTTCCAGGGCTGGAGCTATAGCACAGCGCTTGATTCCCAGCATCCCATACGGTCCCCCGAGCACTGCCAGGGGTAATTCCTGAGTGCATGAGCCAGAAGTAACCCCTGTGCATCACTGAGTGTGACCCAAAAAGCAAAAAACAAAACAAAAAACCAAACCAAACAAAAAAACCTGAACAAATATTCCCAATTCCCATCCTAACTAAATCTTTTATTAATAGAGGAAGATTACATATCAAGGGCAACCAGCAGAGTTTTTTTGGGGGGTCACACCCAGCGGTGCTCAGAGATTACTCCTGGCAGTGCTTGAGGGACCGTATGGGATGCCGAGGATTAAACCCGGGTCGGCTGAGTGCAAGGCAAATGCACTCCCCACTATACTATTGCTCCAGTCCCAGCAACCAGCAGTTTTAAACACATGATAGTTTGCAAAAATCTCATGAAACTTGGGCCAGAGCAATAGTACAGTGAGTGAGGCACTTGCCATGAATGCAAGGCTTGGGTTGGATCCTGGCACCCATACAGTCCCCCAAACACTTAAAGGAGTGACTCCTGAGCACAGAGCCAGGACTAAGTCCTGAGTACCAACTGGTTGTGGCCCCAAAATAAGAAGAAGGAAAAAAATAATTCATGCCAAGAATGTGACTCAAAGTGGTAAAGTACAAACCTGACAGGCACCAGGACCTGGGTTTGATCCTTGCCATTTAATGACTCCTGACCTCTCCTGGAGTGACTCTGGTGGCACCCAGACACCACCAGGTACAGTCCTCTCAATTAATAGTAAAAGAAAATACATGTGGAGCTGGGGAATGGCTCAGTGGTAAAAAGCATTTGCATCGCCTGAATGAGGCCATGAGTTTGGTCCCTGACACCACCCACATGAGCCAAATGTGGTCCTGGCAGCTCTGTTGTCCGGCACCTCAGGCTCTATGTGTGCTTGCTCTCAAGCACTACAACTCAAGGTATGCTGTGGTCAGCGGCACCACCACAAGATTGTGTGTGAACAATTGAATTAGTGCAATCCACATAAACAAGCACGCAAACACTACAACTAAAGTGTGTGACCCTGAAGAGTACCACACTCAGATGGTGACATCCAAGGTCATGGCAGCAATAGCAACTGAAGGAAGGGAAAGGGGAAAATGAAGCAGAGAACTAATTTCTTCTTTCAGATCTCAATGGAAATTGCTCTTGTGTTTTGAATGATACCTTCTGTACCAAAATTATAATCTTAAAATGATCTCTCTCATATTTGGGGTTTAAAGATACACAGCAAGGTAGCAACAGAAAGTCAAAGACAACAGTGGGAGAACTGATCCACAGAACTGAATTGGCAGGGGTCGGGCTAGGAGGGTTCAAAGGAAGGGGCATTGGGGTCCTTGGGAGAGGGGGTGGGTTCACTGGTGATGGCTGTGGTGTTGGAATTATGTACAGGGGAAACCATCATTAACAATGTTATAAGTCACACTACCTCAACTCATAAAAATAAATTAAAAGGCAATCTTTAGTTCTCCCAATAACCCCCCAAATTCTTTATCCTGCCCTCTCTGCACACATATACGTGTTTCAAAAGAAGTAACCCCAGGGTCAGGTAGTACAGTGGGTATGGTGCTTGCTTTGCAAGCAGCTGTCCCAGGTTCAATCCACAGCAACCCAGATAGTCCCCTAAACCCTATCAAGAGTGATCTTTGAGAACAAAGACAGGACTAAGCCCTGAGAACTGCGGGGTATGGCCCCAGGCCCTGCTCCACCTCCACAAAGTAAAAAGAAAACTTAGACTCAGAGAAGACAAATAATGTACAGGATATGAACATATGAAATACGGATTCTGGAATGAAACTGAGCGTTCTATCTACCAAAGCCTGCCTTATTCACTGCACTGGGTCTCAACTGAACAAATAAGGTAGCCCAGACTCTAGCAGGTTTACCTTATTTGTCCAGCTCCTCCTTAATTCACTGTATTGTCAGTTCTGTCGGTAGTGCTCTGAAGATTTGTATGGGAGAAATTAGAAATACCCATTTATAGACTTTATGGGCTTGCAAAGCGCTAGGCAACCAAAATTCCATGTATCAAACTGGCAGTTCCATCCATATTTTTTCAATTTACATATAACACCCTACACAATGCACATACACGCACTCTTATTTTTGTGGAAGAGTACTGACATTTCTTTCTATCCCACCACCCATCTCTCAGTTATCATTTTGTTCTCTCTTCTAGTTCAAAAATAGTCAAATCCTTATTAGAAAATAAAACCTGAAAAATCTCTCCAAAGATGAGCAGAAGAATCCTCATCCTTCCTCTTAAAAAATGAAGTCAGAAGAACCAATGTGGGTATTCCCTTCAATAACCACTTCTTTTTTCCAGCCCCTAGACAGAGACCAGAAGTTACCTTGAAAGGGGATTTCATACTCTCAATTGTTCTGTGAAGTGTTTAAAAGGTGGCTTCCATTGTGTGTGGGGTGGAGGGGGTAATCATGTATGCATGCGTGTGTAAGCATACAAATGCATACACCAGGATCTGGACCCAGGACCTCATACATGAGAAGCATGCACTCTACCGCTGAACTACATCCTCATTCATGAGGGACTTCCCCTTGCTGCATAAATGTTTCTTGGTTTTATGCAGGTGGCAGGGACTGCTGAGAATCAAACCCAGGGCCTTACACATGCAAGACATGTGCTCTGCTAAATAAATGTAGAGTCAGTAGGCAAGGAAAGAACACCGTTAAATGCCCTTCTTCCTCTTTATTTATAAAGAAATCAGCAAACAGTAACAATAGGTCTTATTTCCCTCACCCTGAAAGAGCCTCCAATTGTTGGGAAAGACGAGTAAGGAGAGGTTGCTAAAATCTCAGGGCTGAGTGAAATAGAGACATTACTGGTGCCTGCTCAGTAAATCGACCAACAACAGGATGACAGTGATTAAAGGAATAAAATGGTAGGTTTATCCCAACCCACCCCAAGAACAGACCACCCTTTTCGCCTATTCAGGCTCTCCCCATGCTTTCAGTCATCCACCTGAAGAACAACACTGTTTCCTAAACTGGGGGTCGGCCTCAACTCACCACTATTGCTCCAGGCAACAGAGAAGGGTCAGATGCTATGGTGGGTGACTGCCCCTCTTCCTCTTAGGAGCTCAGCAGAGTTGCTTCCAATAACCTATGCAAAATTCTGATAAAGAATACAAATAGGGGGGCTGGAGCGGTAGCACAGTGAGTAGGTCGTTTGCCTTGCACGTGGCCGACACGGGTTTGATTCCCAGCATCCCATATGGTCCCCTGAGCACCGCCAGGGGTAATTCCTGAGTGCAGAGCCAGGAATAACCCCTGTCCATCACTGGGTGTGACCCAAAAAGCAAAAAAAAAAAAAAAAAAGAATACAAATAGCGTCAGGAGATCAGAGCATCTGGAGAAATTCACTTGAACTGCTCTGTGAGAGTTAGGCAAACCTGCCCTGATGGCTTCCCAAAGTCTGTTGGCAGGCGAGTGCGATCACCATGATGGGAAAGTCATCTGAAAGGTAAGACCATTCTCAGATGAGAACCAGGCTTGACTCTGGAGCCCTGGAGATTCAGGGTGTGACCAAAGCCTCCGACCCCCTTCATAGTGTGCAGGGCCCAGGGGAGCTGCCTCTGTGGACTGCAAGCATGGAACAGCTCTTCACCTGGTCTCTGTGTCTTGACCATCAAGGGCATCTTTCTAAACTGGGAAAGATCCCATGAGGCCAGAAGAATATCCAGTTTTATCGTTAGTCGCCTCGCCCAATTTCTGCACACAGAAGGTGCCCAGTGCAGCTTACATGAAAAGAGACTGATCAAGAGCCAGGGTAAGAATTTAGTAACAAGAGGGTAGAGAGATGGCTCAGTAGGCCAGAGAGCATGCTTTGCATACAAGAGGGCTAAGTTTGATCCCAGTCACCACCTGATTGGTTCCCAACACTGCAAGGAGAGACTCATGAGCACAGCATCGGAGCAATCCTCAGTACCACCAGAGGTGGCCTCAAAATCTACAGAAGAAAAAGGAATTCTATAGTAGTAACCATGTGGTAGCAACCACAGCAACTATGCCAGGAGACTCCAGTTTCTCTCTCCTCCAGGTGTTTAAAAAATAGATGTGCCCTGCTTTGGACTGAATTCTCAGACCAAACTGATAAGCCTGGCAGAGAAAATTCTACAGTTCCTGTGAGTTGATTTGCAATCAATTGATTAGGGGAATTAAGAGAAATGGGACGGTTTGTGTCTCCGGTCATGGGAGCAAGCTTTGCTGGTTGCACAAGATGTTGTTTCAGATGTTGAACCTCGCAGAGCACAGGTAACAACTGCAGGCTGCTGATTCCCTGAAAGAACATGCCCAAACAAGGCTGATTGCAACGGACTGATTCCCTTCCTGCAACCACATAAATCTCTTATATTGGCAGTAACTCCTCAGCTCTAAAATGGGCTCAAGGTACTCGCTAGCTTAAGGAGAAATTCGGCATTTCTAGGTCCCTAAAACAAATCTCAAAATAATGCCAATATCACTATATTTTAGACTGAGAAATCAGAGGCAGTGAAGAGATAACATATATTACTTACTTTCAGGGGCTAAAATACCCACAATGACAACAGAGGGGAAAAATTACACAAAAATAATAGTCCTAATGTTCTCATATGGGTTTTTGTGACTTTAGCCATTGCTATTTAAAATTACATCCACAAATAAGAAACTGTATATGAATCTATTTTTTAAAATAAACATTCCTGAAAATGGTCAGCAGTCAATTTTTGTATGAATTGTCAATTATTGTATAATTTTTTGTATAAAAAGTCAATTATTGTATAAATTGAATGAAATTCTAAAGACTGAAGCAAGGGCTGGAGCAATAGCACAGCGGGTAGGGCGTTTGCCTTGCACACGGCCGACCTGGGTTCGATTCCCAGCATCCCATATGGTCCCCCGAGCAGCACCAGGAGTAATTCCTGAGTGCATGAGCCAGGAGTAACCCCTGTACATCGCTGGGTGTGACCCAAACCACCCCCCCAAAAAAACCCACAAACTTCTCCTCAAACAATCACTTGATAAAAATGAATATTACTTTCACAGTTAAATTGACATTTGAATTTTCATTGTGCACCATTACTTGGAATAAAAGCACCCTTTGAAACTGGACTCTGATCATCCATGCACTGCTTAATTGGGAGTTTCAATTCTCTCTTTTTCACTGTAGTCATGCTCTTTGCCAATTGACTTTGCAACTCCTCTCGCAAAAGCAGTATATTTTCTTCCTCCTGACTTTGGACTTAATTATATGACTGATTCTTGTCTTACTGGTGAATGGATTGCAAACAGGGGCTTAAACGATGCTTGTGCAGTGGGGCTGCCCTCTTGTATTTTGCCATTGAAGAAAAATCTTTTCCTCTGTGAAACCACTAGCTCCCTGCTGAGTCCTAGAATGGAAACACGCAGAGATGAGGTCTGATCTGGCCATACCCACAGCTTAAACTGAACCAATCTGCTGACCTCTGGTTAGCCTGGCCAACAGATGAGTAAATAAATGGTAGCTGCCTTAAAGCACTGACTTTGAGAAACAAGGGCCAGGAGGGCTGGTCCATGGTTGAAAGCTTGCCACAAGTAGGGTGCTGGGGAGGGCAGTTAGGACAGAGAAGAGACCACTATGACAATGATAATCGGAAATGATCACTCTGGTTAGAACTGAGTACTGAATATTTAAGGGATATATATGATACCCTTTCAGTATCTGTGTTGCAAAACATAATGCCCAAAAGGAAAGAAACAGAAAGAGAGAAGAAAAGTGCCTGCTATAGAGGCAGGTGGGGGGAGGATAAAGGGGGAGAAGTGAAACTGGGGACACTGGTGGTGGAAAATGTACACTGATGAAGGGATGGGTGTTGAAACATTGTATGTCTGAGACCCAGTCATGAACAACTTTTTAACTGTGTTTTTCATGGTGATGAAAGAAAGAAAGAAAGAAAGAAAGAAAGAAAGAAAGAAAGAAAGAAAGAAAGAAAGAAAGAAAGAAAGAAGAAGGAAGGAAGGAAGGAAGGAAGGAAGGAAGGAAGGAAGGAAGGAAGGAAGGAAGGAAGGAAGGAAGGAAGGAAGGAAGGAAGGAAGGAAGGAAGGAAGGAAGGAAGGAAGGAAGGAAGGAAGGAAGGAAGGAAGACCCTTTGGGAGAGGTTTAGAGAAGCTGGCTAATGTACCTTATTTCTGGGGAATGAAATAGAAAGACCTTGTGTCTTTTGTTTATTTTTGTACATTTCTCTTTTTTTCTTTTTTCTTGAATCACCATGAACTACAAAGCTATTCATGATTGAAATTCAGGTGTACAGTGTTCCAACACCAATCCCTTCTACATCCCTCCACCAACATACCCAGCAAAGCCCTTGTTTTATAGAAATTTATCTGTCACCATAAATGCTGCTATCATAAGGAGTAGAGGGGGAAAGAAGCAATTTGGGGACAGAGTGACAGAGGCTATGAGAAAAACAAAATCATCATGGACAGTTAAAAAAAGAAATAAAATCTGAGGAGAAGAACACCGTAACAGCAGGCCCGGCAAAGTGACTTCCATCTAAAGAATCTGGGAGAAATTTTATCCTTGGAGAAGCTGACAAACGTCACTTCAGCCAGATGATCAAGGTCAATGCCACGAGTGAAATGCCACACCAACAGTGTGTCTCTTTGATGTGATGGGAATGGCACAGTAACTTCTAATCTTCTTTCCCTAAATGCACAACCCCAGTCTAACCAGGACAATAGTACATAGGATTCTATTTGGGGGCAACGCTGCAAAATGGTGGACCAGTTTTCTCCCAATTTTTGAAGTCCAGGTCAAAATCAGGAAAAGTCTGGGGGGAGAGGAATTGGATGAAAGTGACCCAAAGGTAGAAAGTTCCAGTAATGGACAGAGTATAATGGATGTTGGTGACTGCGACTGTGACTGACAACTGTTTTGATAGTAGCTAAGAGTAAATCTTGAGCTCTCATCACAAAGAAAGATAAAACAAAACCTGTTTTCTTCTTGAAAAATACTAGTGGGACCAGAGAGATAGTACAGTGGGAAGGGCACTTGTCTTGCGCATGAGTAACCCAGGTTTGATCCCTCGCACTGCATATGTTCCCCTGAGAACCACCAGGAGTTATCTCTGAACATATAGAAGTGTGGAGGAAAAACTACACCCCCCAAAAAAATTTATTAAGAAACAGTATCTGGCTATGTGTGATGGTGAAAGTTCACTAAATTTATGGCAACAGTTTCATACATATGTCAATTCAATCATTATGTATATTATTTAAACTTATACAAGGATGTTGGTCAATTCTATCTCAATAATATTTAAAAACTAGATGAAAAGTAAATAATGTCCCTCCCCTTCAAATAAAAGCAAAAACTGGGCCAGGGAGCTTGCTCAAAGGGCTGGAGGGCATATTTTCTATGTCAGAAGCCTGGGTTTCATCTCTCGTCCAGAAAGATCTCCAGCACCAAGGAGAGCAATACCCACACACCAAGCTGAAATAGCACCTAGGCACCTCTGGGTGGGACCCCCCAAAGCCAGCAACAGTGAAACCAAAATAGAAGGAAAGTCTGAGCTACTGTTACAACCTAAATAGATAGGACAACATATTGTAATGTGCTTCCTGGATGGGACTCTAAACAGAAAAAACACTCGGTAAAAGCTGAGAAAATCTACCAACCTTGGCTCATAATTCACCGACCTTGTTCTATCATGCATCGACCTTGGCTGGATTGTAAGAGCTGGATGGGATATAGAACACTTAACCAGAGGTGAGTCTGGGTGGAGTACAGGGAGCTCTCTGTAATCATTGACAACCTTTTTATACACATAAAACTTTCTAAAACAAAAACTTATTTTAAAACAAGTAGATTAGGGGGAGGGAGTTGGAGTGATAGTACAGCAGGTAGAGTGCTTGCTTGCAGGAGGTCGACCAAGGTTCGAATCACAGCATCCCTTATGGTCCCCCAAGCCTGTCAGGAGTGATTCCTGAGTGCAGAGCCAGGAGTCACCCTGAGCACTACTGGGTATGACCCCAAAACAAACAAATAAAAACAATTTTGAAAGCCAACCTTTTCCTCTTTCCCTTTGCCTTCTTTTGATGATTTCACTCATTGACACTTCTTTGCTCAAAGTCTAGAAATTCTAGTTCATCTACCTCTCTTGGGTATTCAATTTCTCATCTCATTTTTTTTCTAATGCTCAGCTCATTATCTTGTTATCTTTACTTTTTCCCTTCTTTCTTTATTTCTCCCCTTTGCTACTGTTGACATTATACTCTGGGGTCTGGGGGGGGGGTGTCACACACAGGCTTAGTCATAGTGTTCATACCCGCAACCTTTAATTGTGCTTCTTGCACACTCCCAGCTACAGTGCCCTGGAGACCCCACACTTGTGGCACTGGGGTCCCCAACATTGGCACCACTAACACCATGCCCAATGCATAAAGGCAGCACCAGGGATCCAAACTCATGGCCACTCGCTTGTAAAGAACAGGGCCTTTTGGTCACTGAGCCATCCTCGGACTATCTCTTTTGGCTCTTCGTTTGCTCCCATGTCACCTGTGACCATTCTAGCACCTGTGACTGGGATCCTACCCTCTGATTGGTAGGTGCTGGTAGCCTGATGATATCTGTTGTCCCTGGCAGGGCAAAGCAAGGCAGATTACCAACTGACTATCATGCCAGCAATTCAAATTTTGTCATCACAACATTAAACAGTTGTGCACAGTTTATCTTCCTCCTGGGAGCAGAGTTTTTCCTCTGAAGAATAAAAGAAGTCAGCCTCTGATTGGAGACATTTACAATGGCTAGGGTTTAAGAAAGCAGCCAGAGCTCCCTAAAATGATCTTTCATCTGATTCTTTTGTGCTGAATACAAAGTAATAGCAGGAGTAAATTCTAGATAAATTTTCCTGAATTTTCAGAGACCAGAGGTACAGTTCATTATACATTTTATAAGGAGAAACCATGCACCAGATGTACTATATTCACTTCATAAAATAGTCACCAAAGATCTTCTGTGGACAGAGCATGATAATGATATAAGTGCTCGTTGCTGACATTACCAGACCTGACTCAAGTGACGCATTTCCAGAGGGCTGGTGGCCAGAGGTGATCAGGAGAGTCCGTGAGTTGAGCAGAGGTGAAAGCACTCTTTGCTCCAGTCACCTCCTCACTCTCACTTTACTGAACCTTTGTTAATAGAGGGTTGTTTTTTTTTTTAAGGACTATGGCTTTTCTAGGCAGTTCTGTGAGTAATGAGGCCTGCCTGATTGGAACCACTGGTAGTGACAGTGAGGAACTTACATAGCTTTTTTCTGCCCCCTCTCTCCTCCCACCCATTTCCTCTATTCTTCCCCTTATGGTCATTGTTGATGCTCTTATTGCTGTGACCAAGGCTTGCAAGCATTCTGGGCTGTGGTACTTGCACATTCAGAGCTGTGGCACTCTCCAAGGTTCACACTCCTTTAGCCATGCTTGCACACGTGTTTCAAGGGCACACAAGTTAACAGTCATGGTATTCACCAAGGGCCGCTGCAGTGCTGACACAAATGCTTGCCAGGGGTCACACTTCCTGGCAGGGGTATTTGGTATCTCTCTACACATGGTGCCTGCTGGGGGTCACTTTCCTTAGTGTGAGGCTCATACACAGTTAGCGGTGGTGTGATTGGCAATTACTGGTGGCACTGGAGATGACAGAGCAAAGCTGCCAGGATCATACTAGGTGTATACGGGACACCAGAAGTTTGAGCTCAGAAACCATATGCTTGTAAGGCAGATGCTCTACATCCGGGCCCTGGATTGGTGTCCTTAGTGCAAAGTGGTAACATGTAGCATATTTTACCCCAATGTAGAAACAGAAGATGAGCTGGAGAAAGGTATGCCCTGCTGAGTGAGGTGGGGACAGGCTAGGGAACCTGACTGAGTGGTCGAGGAGAATATGGGGCTTAGGTGGAATAAAAAACATCACCTAGAAAACTGCGAAACATGTGAGCCATGGGAACTGGGACTTGTTTCAGAGTAAAGCTGTAATTTCTAACCTGGTTGCTAGTTTAAGACTCAAAGAGACCAGTAACTGCCCCTGAGAGAATTAAGAAAAAAAGATCAGGGGCTGGAGCAATAGCACAGCGGGTAGGGTGTTTGCCTTGCACGTGGTCGACCCAGGTTCGATTCCCAGCATCCCATATGGTCCCCTGAGCACTGCCAGGAGTAATTCCTGAGTGCAGAGCCAGGACTAACCCCTGTGCATCACCGGGTGTGACCCAAAAAGCAAAAAAAAAAAAAAAAAAAAAAGATTAGGGCAAGCCTGGAAAGCTCAGGGAACTACAAAAAAAGAGGTGCATTAGTCTCAATCATTCTTTAGGTGAACATCAGACTGATACATAAGGAAAATAATGGGCATGATAGAATTTAAAATTCCAGATTAAAAAAATACATGGGCATAATAAAAAAATGGACATAATAGATTTTTAAAATTCTTGCAGATTCAAAGAAAAGACATAAAACTGTGCTCATAATCTAAAATACTCAATTATTAATGATGGTGTGTTGACTAGTTTCATGTGTCAACTTAGCTACAGTCCCCAGTTACTCTATCAAACACTAATCAGGGTTCTTCTAAGAAGACATTTGTAGATATAGTTAGAAACTTTAGGGTATCATTGGTATGTCCTGTTCCCCTTGCCATAGGAATCTTAGGTTTATCACAGTGCTCCTGAGGCATTTCCATTCCATTGTGTTTATCTGTAAACTCCTCTCTATGCTTTCTTCCCCAACCAGTCTATCACCTTTCCCCCAATCATACTCTGTTAACTTGTAAGGTCAGATTCCTCAGAAATCTATGATTTTATATGTATGAATGAAATCATGCCTTTCTCCTCTCTTTATGTCTTTTGAATAGTTTACTTTAAAGCAATGTCCTTTTTGTATAGATGCAGGAAGACAGTCAATATTTTGCTTTGTGACTTGGGATTTAGTTGGCTTTGAATATTATTCCCTCCCGGGCATCTGCTTTCTTGACTTAAATCTCAGTTGCACTTAGCTCCTAGCATCTCAAAAGCAAGGTTCAGACAAGGGACTGAAAGGACCCAGGGCAAGCTGTGAGCTACCCTGGCATTGATATGGGCCAGCCCACAGTGACACAATACTCAACTATAAGTTGAGAGCATGTTCATGGACAAGTGCTGTCATGATCCAAAAGTAACGACAATATTAGACCCTGCTAGGGATAGGAAAGACTAATCTGGCCTGAGCACTGTAGTCTGAGATCAAGATGGCTCCAGGGGAGCAATTCTATAATGACAAATCCTGGGTGACTCCCTCAATATCATCTGAATATATAACCCGATCTCCAAAGAGAAGAAAAATATTCTTGGTTCCCTTACTGGGAACAAAGACATCAACTTCTCAGATTCCTTTGGATAAGAACAAGGCCACTACTCTAGAATGCAGTTTTCCTGAATTTTCAAAAGCAATTGTCAGGAAATTACAATTGACATCACTAAAAATACAATTAAGTTGGTGTCTGATTATGGACTTGCCTCTCCACCCCAAATTGATTCTATTACTGGCTCCGCAAAAATGGCTCTGGAGCATTGAAATATTTTTCCTTTGCAGTTGGGACCAGGTTAAGCTTTCTCTATAGATGGGCTAGAAAGACATTGCAAAGGGAAAAGAAGGGCTTGCTTCCTGATGCCTCATGCCCCTCTCCTTTGCTTGTACAAAGTGCAGTGCACAGATTCGGTGGCAGAAGCGGTGGCCATTTCTCTGCCACCCACAGTTCTGTTCCCTCCATCAAATCCTGTGTCTCATCCTGATTCAGTTTTTTCCTTCCGTGCCCTCCCTTGGCCCTTGGATGTGACAGCTTCTGTGTCTAGTCTTCCTAGGTTCTTTACTTTTCCAGTTGTTAGCCCCTTTGATAACAACCCTCTCATTCAGTCTTTCTTTACATTATGTAGTTCCCTTTTTAAATAGTGGTGCATCTTTTCTTTCCTCATTAGATCTATACTGACATAGGGGGTGACAAAAATGATTTTTTTTCTTTTTTTTGCTTTTTGGGTCACACTCGGCAATGCACAGGAGTCATTCCTGGCTTATGAACTCAGGAATCACCCCTAGCAGTGCTCAGGGGACCATATGGGATGCTGGGATTCGAACCTGGATAGGCCGCATGCAAGGCAAACGTCCTACCCACTGTGCTATCACTCCAGCCTCTCTTTTTTTTGTAGTATCAGGGATCAAACTAAAGGCCTCACACATGCAAACCATATACTTTACCACTGAGCAACATTCCCAGCTCTAGATGCATATTAAACTTTAATTTTCTTTGCTTTGAGAATAAATGGTAAATAGATGAATAAATGCACATGCCTTGCACACAGCTGACCTTGATGGTTCTATACCCAGCATTGCATATAGTTTCCCCCCTCCCAGGGGCGGGGGGGATAGGGGGACTCCCAAGGCAGGAGTAAGCCCTATAGACTGCAGGGTGTGGCCCAAATGCCTAATCCCCAATTTTAATCTAAAAGTATATAAGGAACAAGTTGTACCAACCTGTTCGTGTCTGATACATAACAGAGTTCTCCTGTCAAGTCTGAAACAATTGTGGCTTGAGGTTTAAGTATTTCTTTTCTGATGGATAAGAGCCAAAGTAAAGGACAAGGCGTAGGTGTGTGGAATCTGTGGGATTCTTCACATTAAAGCCCATAATCTCAGACTCACCTTCCCTGGCACAAGCAATGGTGAACCCGGACCAGCTTCTTATAGAAGGACTCACTGATAATGCAAGTTCCTACAGGTCTATCAGGGAGGAATGATCTAGACCATACATACCCAATGTTTATTCTCTTCCAAAGTCTAATTAGGGAGAAATAGTGCAGGGGTTATATACCCACCTTGCCTGCAGCCAACCAGTTTCACCCCAGTGTCCTAGAGGGTCTCCCAAACACCATCAGAAGTGATCCCTGAGTGCAGAACCAGGAGAAAACCCTGAGCATAGCTGGTGTGATCTAAATCTCCCTCCAGGAGGGAAAAAACAACCCTAAAGTCTCTAACTAGGGAAGTTGCCCCTTCCTCCGTGGGAGAAGAAAGAAGATGAGCCTGGGAGAAGCCAGTTACAGCAAAGCCCCCCAGCCCTAGGCCCCACCACACACAGGTCTATGTTGTTTCTGTTTCTCTGAATTTTATAAACGAATGTATATACCATCTGAGGGATCAATTTGTAAAAAGACGCAGCCACAGTTGGATCATAACATGTATCAGTTACAACCCCATGTTAATAATATCCCAATAGCAATACATACAGGGCATGAAAATTTCAGGTTTGTTTTTTTTATTTTCCTACAGCATAAAAATTTTGTACAAGGAAGTCAGCGAGGTGCAGACCTCAAACATTACATAACCAGTGTTCCAAAGAGAAGGATTGTGTGGGACAAATCAATTAGGAAATCCCAAAGTGTTTAGAACCTCTGTACCAGAAACAGGTCTGAGCTCAGGATTCTGTCCCGCACAATCCTTGCTGGTTTAAACTGAAAAAAATATATATATATATTGCTGGAAATGATACTGGGCACCTTGGATCATTTCCAAGAAGGCTGGAAAATCAGGACCAGAAGGATGAAGTGAGGGCCCGAAGCCCAGTAACAGTGACCATTCCCATCATGAAGGGCTTACAGCAAGTGGCTACCATCACTGATCCCCAACTCATGTCTGACCTTTGCCTCTGGAGAATGCACCGTTGTCAGATAGAACGCCTACCCCTGGCTGGCCTTTGAAGCTCTGGCTTCATATTCAGAGTCCCGAGTGGATGTCTCTGATGGAAACCATCCCAGTGCCATTCTTTCTCCCCAACTGTTAGGTGAGCTGAGAAAACGATTATCTGCTGTTCTCATCTGATTGTGGGAGGCAGGCATCAAGAAAGATTTGTGTGGAATTTCCTGAGAATAGGGAGAAGGTCCACGTGCTAAGGAGACTTCTTTCTGTTCGTGCTTGCTGTTCTTGCAACACCCAGGCTCCCTATGGCTGGCTTCCTCTCATCGTTGGTATCTCAGTTCAACCGTCAGGAGAAATCAGTGTTTCCTAATTGTGTGTGTCACCATCCTCCTCCTCAGCCAATAATATTTCTAGCTAATTATCCCACGTTATTATCTTAACAGCATTCTGTCTGTAAGAATTTCCACTTTTTTTTTCTCTTTTTATGAAGGCAGCGATATGCTTTGATAGCTCACTAACCCTTTCAGTCTTTGAGTCTGAGACTGATGAAAAATACATATGGTCTTGAGCTCAGATCTGTTTCTGGCACAGAGGTTCTAAACCCCTTTGAATTTCCTAACTGATGAGAAAGATAAAGATGGCTTTTGTTATTATTCATAACAAACACCTTTCACACCATGGTTTAGGTTAAAGAGATGATTTGAAATGGTTTTGGTTTTTGCCATACTGGGGTCCATTCTAGGGTTTTGTAAAGCACTCCACCCACCCACACGAATCCCTAAGAGGTGACTTTTAGCAGACACTAGGAGATTCAAGGATGGGGCTGTTTACCACAGAACCAACCTATAACTAGAAGGTTAGAAATTCCCTTCTACTATTGTCCCTTAGCCTCTCCATAGATGAGAGAAGGGCTAAAGATTAAAATTTATTACCAGGGACCAATGGTTCCATCAATCCTGCTGAAGAAATAAAACCTCCATTTTTAAAAAGCCAACAACAGGGGCCAGGATGATAGTACATCAGGGAGGGCGTTTGCCTTGCATGAGGCTGACTCGGGTTTAATCCTCGGCATCCTATCTGGCCCCCCGAGCAATGCCAGGAGTAATTCCTGAGCATAGCCAGGTATGACCCAACACAAAGACAGAGGGCTTGAGAGATAGTAGTACATAAGGCGTAAGGCACGTGCCATGCACATGGCCAACCTCTTGCCTTGCACCACGCTTCATGCACTGCATACCTATGACACCACATATGGTCCCCTGAGCACCTCCAGGGGTCACTCTGAATACAGAGCCAGGAATAACCCTTGGGGTGTGTCTTCCACCCCCATTTAAAAAGCAAAAAGAGGGTTCTGAGAGTTTCTGAGTTGGTGGACAAGAACTCATCTCCCTGCGGGGAGGATATACAATAGCTGGTGTCCTTGGGATTTCACCTCATGTGTCTCTTCTTTTGACACTGGCTTCATACCTTGTGTAATAAGTCAATAATGTAGTAAGAAAACCGTTCCCTGCATTCTATGAACCGCTCTAACAAATGAATGAAAACTGGGGAGTAGGCTGTTGGTATCTCAGATTTATACCCAATAAGTCAGGAGCATGGGGAATTTGTGTTTAGTGTCTAGGTTTGGGAGAGGGAGTGGCAATTTTGCGGGACTTAACCCTACAGCTGAAGAGTCTGAAGTTATAGCCTTAATAGTGACAGTATAGAGGTAAATTAGCAGTTGTTCATCTGGTGTCATAGAATTGCTGAACATGGGGCATAGCCATGGGCCTGTTGTCAGTGATACAGGCAAGGGAATTGAGGAGATGCAAAGGAATGTATTCCTTCCTTAGACTACCCCACTAGAAAATGAACTTTATGGGAACAAGAGCTTTGTCTGTCTGTCTTGTTGTCAGCTGTGAACCTGGTAGGATGAAAGTCTTGAACCAAAATGGAACCTTTCTGAGAAAAAAAAAAAGATTTCTGAGAAAATTTCTTTTGGAGAGTTTTCCAAAGCTAGACAACACAAAGACTGGAGTGATAGCATCACTTGTAGGGCATTTACCTTGCACGTGGCCAACCCGGGTTGGGTTCTATTCTTTCATCTTTCTCGGAGAGCCCGACAAGCTACCAAGAATATCCCACCTGCACAGCAGAGCCTGGCAAGCTACCCGTGGTGTATTCAATGTGCCAAAATCAGTAACAACAAGTCTCAAGTCTCACAATGGAGACATTACTGGTGCCCACTTGAGCAAATCGATGAACAACAAGATGGGACGACAGTGCTGCAGTGCTGCAAAGAACACAATAATAGTAAAAGACAATTGACTTCTTGGAGGCAATTAGCCTTGAAACAAAACCAACCTACTTTCTCTCTTCGTTCTTTTTTAAATTGATTAAGATTCTGTGGTTTACAATACTATTAATAATGGTTTCTTGATTTCTTGTGTACATAATTCCAACAGTACATCCATCACCAGTGTTCCCACATTCCTCCCCCAAGGACACTAATGCCCCTCCCTTTCAAATGAATTTTTCATTATGTGAACCAACTGATTCAGTTAGTTTGGGTTGGTTTCTTTTCTTTGCAAACCCGAAGTTGGACTGGAGTGATAGCATAGTGTTTAGGGCACTTGCCTTGCACATAGCTGACCCAGTTTCAATCCCCTGCACCGTGTACAATTCCCCAAATCCTACCAGGAGTGATTTCTGATCACAGAGCTAGGATTGAGCACTGTTGGGTGTGGCTCAACACAAACCTCTGGGGTTTTGGGTTTTGTTTGCTTAAATTTGGTTTGTTTATTTATTTGTTTGTTTGGGGGCCATACTCACTGGTGCTCAGGGCTTACTCCTGAGTGCAAGAATCACTCCTGGAGTGCTCAGGGGGCCATATGGGATGCTGGGGATCAAAGCCATGTTGGTTGCTTGCCAGGCAAGCATCTTATCTTCTGTACTATCTCTCCAGCTCCTAACCTCAGAGCTTGGACTAATATACCAATAAATGGAATATCCAAATAAAATCAACCTGCAACCAATTAAAGTCTGAAGAGAGCATCATGCTATAAAACCTGAGAAAGAGTCCCGTGATTGCTTATCTTCATACAAGACCTGTGGGAAGTCAGCTGCTCACAGCTGAGTACAACCCCATGCAGCAGACACAATTGCTACCTGTCTTTAAGCTCTCTGCTCCAACTTCCTGGTCAGCAGACTCCACAAAAGAACAATATTTGAATTTTTTTTTCTTCTTTTTCTCCCTGTTGTTGCTTGCAATGACAGAGTGGGCGAATGTGACAAATCTGGTAGTGGAGCTTCTATACACAGCATTAGGGCTCACCTGGGGTCAGACGCTTTAGTTGTGTGGCTTGCACACATCTGTGTGGTAAAAACTGCATACTCTTTAGCTGCCAGGAATTGCTGTCAGTAGAGCTCCTGGCTCTTGTTTGGCATATGTATATTTTCTCTCTTCTTCCTTTTTAAAATTGATTAAGATTCTGTGATTTACCATACCACTAATAATGGTTTCTCGATTTCTTGTGCACATGTCAACAACAGGATTGAACTCACAACCTCATGCTTGCAATGTAAATGAATTTTTCCACTGAATCATCCTCTGGGTCCCTAAATTGTGTTTTAGAGAAGGCTGTGACTAAGTATCTTAATTGTGTATTCTCCATAATGATTTTGCAATAGGCAAGTAATAAACTGCTCAACATCATTAAAGTCTATTGCAGGGGACTTCAGAAAAAAGTGCTCTGCTCTTCCAAAGGGATTAAAGGCAATCATGCCCTTTCTCCCTCTTTTAGTTTTTGATAATATTTTTGTGTTTGTTTATTTTCATTTTTTGAGGTACCATGGATTGAACTCAGGGTCTCACATATGAGAAACATGTCTTTTGCCTCTGAGCTAGATGCCTAGCCCCAGCCTTTGGATATTGTTTTGTGAGAATATGATGCTTTGACCTTTTGCAACCAATTTATGCTGAAGAATCATAGTGAAGACAAAAGCCAAACAAACTTCATGTGAGTAGAGCAAAACCACAGTAGGATCTTCACAGAGCTATAGAGTTTGCCATTCCTGCACCGAGTCCATTTCATAAAGCCATGGGAACCATGAGAGCATTCTTTCAAACTCTCAGTGTCGTGGTGTCCTTGGGGAGAGATTTTCTTCTGTCTTCTTCCTAGACCTTGAAAGAACACAAACTTGCCTTGTGTCATTACCATTCCAATAGGTTTTCATTGATAAGCAGTCACCAATTTCTATGTTTATGCATATTCCTCCCCTTCCTCGGAACGCAAGCCGCCCTACCACACGTGCAAACACAGGTTTGCTGTGTTTTAAGGAGCAGCACCAAGAGGACAAGGCCTCACAGCTCAGTCACTAGTTAGCTCTGCCTGTGGGGCAGGGAAATGTCTGCCTCCTCTTCTTGTTAGCAGCCGCAACATTGATTTAAACTGAGAGGAACAGAGGTCCAGTCATCCTTGCTCCACAAGATGGAAGAGGTCTTCTCCCTGAAGGTTTCACTCCCCCAAGTTGCTGGATGACTCTTGACCTCTCTTCCTTCCTCCGCTCATCGTTTCACCTCCTTTTAGATTGTGGTGATGGAAAGGTGGTAGCTGATTATTTAAAAAAAAAAAAAAAAAAAAGTTTGGGGAGGCTAGAGAGATAGTACAGTGGGCAGGGTGCTTGTTTAGCATGCAGCCGACTGGATTTAACCCCCAGCATCCCCAGTTCCCAGAGCCCACCTCCTCACCCAGCAGTGATCCCAGAGCACAGAGCCAGGAGTAAGCCCTGAACACAGCTGGCTAAGGCCCTCAAACAAACAAACAGACAAACAAGAAGGGGAAAGAAAGGGGCTTTGTCATCTCAAAAGTCCTTTGAAGGAATATCTCTAGCCCTTACCTAAAAATATCTAGTAAAACACCTAAAAATTTTAAGTATTTTTCAAGTGTAGCTTAATTAGCTCCTTTTTGTTTCTCAGCATGGGGCCTTAGTGTTCATACCCACCTGTGTGTCCTAAAACTAGGAGAACCACTCCTCACTCCACCTGATATACTCCATGGGCTGAGTCAGTGGGCTAAGCACAGTCCTAATTCCAGGGACTATGGTAAGGACATGGGGGGCAGGGGTGTGTGTGTGTGAATGCCTTCAGGAGTCTGCTGTGAGGTTAGCCTAAAAATACTTAGAAACAATATCATCTGTTGAGCAGTAAATTTTTTTTAACCTGGGTCAACTGCTTGCAAGGCAAATGCCCTGCCCGCTGTGCTATTGCTCCAGCCCCCTAGACTTTAACCTGATTGTTAACATTTAGAGAACTGACAGCTGGAAATGGAGGTTGTTGGCCAGGAACACAAAAAATGGCAGTCCTAGATAAATACAAATAAAAGCCAATTAAGTATTTCAAATAAGAAGAGAGTTTAAAGTGGACTTTAAAGTATTCCAGCCTCATTAGTAGAGTCAATTTTTTTAAAGAAATTTTATTGAAGTTAAGATTAGCTTAAAACATAGAGGTTTTGGGGCTGGAGTGATAGCACAGCGGGTAGGGCATTTGCCTTGAACGCGGCCGACCCGGGTTCAATTTCCAGCATCCCATATGGTCCCCTGAGCACCGCCAGGGGTAATTCCTGAGTGCAGAGCCAGGAGTGACCCCTGTGCATTGCTGGGTGTGACCCAAAAAGCAAAAAAAAAAGAAAAGTAAAATATTGAGGTTTCATATAGATTTCAAGTACACAGCATTATATTCTCTATCTTACTTGCCAGAGATTGACCATTTTTTCCCAGCTTCCAAGTGTTGTATTTTAATCATGTACATTTATCCATCCTCTAGTCATTTGTCTGTGCATTGTTTACTTTCTAGTTATTCTCTTATCACTACTTGGAATTTTCTCATCACTACCTGAAGATGCCTCTACTCTGGGCTAGGGAGAGAATGGGGCACACCAAGCAGTGCTCAGGGATCACCCCTGGTAATTCTCAGGGGATCATATGAGGTGGTGGGCATTCAAACCAGGGTCAGTTTCATGAAAGGTAAGAGTTTTCCCTGCTGTACTATTGCTCTGGCCCAGTTTTTTATACTTTTAACGTAATATTCAATCTTCCTCTACTAAGCCTGACTTAATCAGAAATTGTATCTGCCTTGTGTACCCCTCTTCGGCACCCTCTGTGTCAGAATGGTTTTTGACACAGAGTACTCAATAAAGATGTCACTGAAAAAGAAAGAAAGAAAGAAAAAAAAAAGAAAGAAAGAAAGAAAGAAAGAAAGAAAGAAAGAAAGAAAGGAAGGAAGGAAGGAAGGAAGGAAGGAAGGAAGGAAGGAAGGAAGGAAGGAAGGAAGGAAGGAAGGAAGGAAGAAAGAAAGAAAGGAAGGAAGGAAGGAAGGAAGGAAGGAAGGAAGGAAGAAAGAAAGAAAGAAAGAAAGAAAGAAAGAAAGAAAGAAAGAAAGAAAGAAAGAAAGAAAGAAAGAAAGAAAGAAAGAAAGAAAGAAAGAAAGAAAGAAAGAAAGAAAAAACAACAACAACGAAACCAACCCTGAAGTAAATTTATGCAAAGCATTAAAAGTTTAAGGTAATATTGAATTTTGTTGTAGGTAGAAGAGATGTCTCCACCAAAAGCAGCAATTTCCTTGGTGGGTCACAAATAATGAGCCTGATTATCTTGCCAGGAGCCTCCAGAAAAGAGAACTTCCACCTCCCTGCTTGACCAAGAGCTGCTTCAGTCGCCTGGGAACTCATGTGGGCTAAATTAGGACAGGTAAAATTGGCTGTGAACTTTGTCATGGCGTGGACACTCATGTCCACCTTCCCCACAAGGCAGCTGCCAAGTGCCACCGGAGGTTCACTCTGATCTGCGTGGCATGGGAACTGGCCCCCACCACTTCAGTTCTTAGGGAGCTTTGGACTCAGGATGGAGTGAAGCATCGATCTTTTCTAGAAAAGGAAAGTCAGTCCTAACCCTGTCCCAGATTTCCAGGAATATCACCTTCTAACACCTGCTAACACAGAAAAGAATTTCAGGAAGAGAGGAAGAAAAATAGTATCATTTGTTGGGGGCAGAGAGATAGTACACTGGGCCAGGTGCTTGCCTTGCACTTGGCCAACCCAGGTTCAGTCCCATAGTATCTCATAGGGTCCCCTAAGCACCATCAGGAGTGATTTCTGAGTGTAGTCAGAAGTAACCCCTGAGGGTGCCAAAGTGGGGAGTGCCGTCACATTCCTTTACAAAGTTAGTTTTATAGAGGGCTTTTTCCAAATTATGCCTGCCCAAGAGTCATTCTCTCCATCTTCCAAGAGCTCAGTATTTCATCTCAAAAAGATATGATCTTCATGCCTTTGAGCTACTTCAGGACTGGTGACTAAGTAGCTTCCTAAAAAAACTCCACACTAAGGCACCCTTCTCTATCTGCCTACAACAATTTAAAAGCAGAAGTGAATATATGACATAAAAATAATAACCATCAGTCATGTTCATTGACAAAGCATCATGCTAAGCAATGTTTAAATAACTTATTTCATCAATGCATCACCTAGACAGAACACTGGTTTTATTTAGGTGCAGTTTCAGAAGGAATCTGAAGTCCAATACGGTTAATTGTGTTTCCAGGTCATAAACAGAGCAGCTGATGGAACCAGGTTTTAACAACCTGGGTTGTCTAATTCCATGAAAGATTTCTAAATGTGGATCAGTGACTATCACTTGCTCTGGAAAGTCTTCCTGAAGCACAAGGATGAAATAGATTATCCTTCTTTAAATTTTTAATATCCCTTGGGCATGTTTCTTTGTATGGCACTCAAATTGAAATTTTCAGCTATGCTACTAACAAAAGTAAATAAACCTTTGTTCATCCTTTCATGAGTGTAACCTTTTCAGGAATGAGGTGGGAAAGGGGATGGACAGGAAGTAAAATTCTAAAAGAGATTACTGTCAGAAACAATACTGGATTATTGAGGTGGAAGTACTAATTCGACAGGGTTAGTAGAGAAGTACTTACTTAGCCCATTCCATCAACTTCCCTTTAAGAACCCTTGGTGAGGGGATCCAGGGAATGTAGCTGTACAATAGAACTAGTATCATTGTGTAGTTAGGAAGGGGCAGGGCCCTGAGTCACCCTCATCTCCACTGTGTGGAAGGAAGTACAGGAGCCCCTCGTGGCATGTAGAGGAAAGATATAGCTAAGTCTCTAATTGGCAGGGTTGAGGCGTTTTACTGCAAAAGAGGCTGACTTAGCTGAGGGCCCCGAAAGACAGACTCCTTGGAAGGGCATCAAACGAAAGTTGTGCTGAGCCTTAGGATTTTGTTGCTCGAGAGAAAACGCAGGCAGGGTCTTAGTCAGCAAAAGGAGGCCAGTACCAGAACCCAGCAGGACAGATCTTTCCTCCCAGTAAACTGGGATAGCTCAGTAAACTCCTTAAAACCTGATGCCATCTTGCCAAATAGAAGGACTTGAAGAAGATAACCTACGTAGAACTGACAGAACTTTAAGGCAAAATAAGTCTGTTTAAATCAGAAGAGATCAACTGGACAGTTTTAAGGTTCTGTTTCTTTATAGACTGGAAACACAATTCATTTTGTTTTGTTTTGTTTTGTTTTTGCTTTTTAGGGCCCATCAGCAATGCTCAGGGGTTACTCCTGATTCTGCACTCAGGAATTACTCCTCGTTGTACTCAGGGGATCATACAGGATGCCAGAGATCAAACCCGGGTCTGCCAACTGCAAGGCAAATGCCATACCCACTCTATTATCACTCCAGCCCCTGGAAACACAATTAGCAAACTTTATTTATTTTTATCTTTTCTCTCTGAAGACTATGAAATTCTTTAAGAACTCTTTAAAACTATGAGCTCTTTCACTTGTGTCTTCTTCAATTTTGTACAATCAAGAGCTGTGCATTTTTCAGCAGTCACATTGAAAACTAAAAAGAAGCTACTGGAGGGAGCCAGTACAGTGGGTAGGGCATTTGCCTTGCATGCACAAGGCCAACCCAGGTTTGATCCCTGGCATCCCATATGGTCCCCCGAGCACAACCAGGAGTGATTTCTGAGTGCAGAGCCAGGAGTAACCCCTATGCATTGCTGGGTGTGACCCAAAAAGCTAAAAAAAAAAACCCAAGTGAAATTAATTTTAGCAATATATTTGATCCAAACAGAATAATATATCACTATAATACATACACAATATAAAATTATCAATGAGATAAAATAACTATCTTATCAAAATAGTTAAATCTGGTGAGGCTCTTTTACACATATTACATCACACTTAGGACTAGCCATCTTTCAAATGCTCAGAAGCCACATGTGACCAGTGTTTTCTCTATTGGACAGCTCCTGACTAGCATGATCCCTGCCATAGAGCAGGTGAAGAAACAAATCTTTGTTCAATGGATCAATTTATTACACTAAATCATCTCTTAACCTCTTTCTGCCTCTTAAAATTTTGTTCTTTTCAAAGTAGAGCAGAATAATACTTCAACTTTCATGTATAAAATCTACAGTGCTTGAACTTCCAAAATAAATATTTATTTACTTTGACCCCTATTGCATGGACCTTAGCTGATATTTATACAGATGGTTTAATTAACTATTATATTTTGCAAAATCTCAGGGTTTATTCTCTAATTATGTGCCTGTTTTATTATCTATCAGTTTTCTAATAATCAATAAACAGGATTGCTTTGCTTTATTGAAAACTGACTTGATCAAAAAGGTAATCTGTTTTGTGGAAATGCTAAATGATAATATTCATGACCATCTGGCTGATAACTTCCACTTGTGTACTCCTGATGTTGGACTTACTTCCTACCCTTTTCTAAAGACAAAGCTTCATTTTCTTTGATACACCTTTTTATTTTAGTTTATCTTTACTGCCTTTCAACATATTCTAAAGTACCAGGAAATTTTTGTTTGTCTTTGTTTTGGGGCCACACCTGGTAGTGCTCAGGGGTCTCTCCTGGCTGTGCTGGGAGTACCATATGGGGTGCCAGGAAATCAAACATGGTTTGGCCTCACACAAGACAAAAATACCTTACCTGTTCTACTATCTCATGCCTCTATGCTAAGAATTTTTAATTTGCCCCTCCAAATGTCTTTTGACCATAATAAGTAATGGCTTTATTCCCTACTTGACGAAGGTCTGAAGTGACTTTGATTCTGGAGTAGAATGAATGTCATGAAAGATATTAGAGAGTGATAGCCATTATTGAGTTATGCTCTTCCCCCTTTACAGTTGTTTCATTTTCAACATATTTTTGCCTTTGCTGCTGAGAATGTCTCGGGTTAATGTCTATAGTGGATAACACATTTCACCAAATGTGATACACAAAAATCATCAACTGTCTTATTAACAGTGATTCTGGATGGTAGTGAAACTGACAGGGGAAGAGAGAATTCTAAATCTCTCACGGACATGCACCAAAACTGCTTAACATGGCATCTCTCAGGAGACAGGCAGACTCTAAGGCCATAAACCGTGCTTTGGATTTCCCCAAATAGTGAGTCACCAATTTCCTTCAGCTGTAATTGTTTCTGTTTTCTAAAGGATTTGGTCAGTGCTTGTCATCCAGACTGAAGGGCCCCATTCCTTCTTCCAACAATATTTTCCTTGGCTCCTACCACGTATCTCAAGCTCAGATGGTACGGTGGCAAATGTACTTGATGGATCTCCTGTCTGAGCCCGTAGGCCAGCATAAATGCTAAACCTCCCATAAATTTCCCTGTTTAGAGACAACTTCTGCGCTGGTGCTTAGTGCCAAGCTTCCTTGTTTTAGCTTAAGTTAAGAATTGTCCCTCAGCTTAATCAATGGCTGAATAAATAGCAGTACTTCTACATTTAAAGAAAAAAAAGAAAGAATTGTTCCCAATCGGAGTCTTTACTAAAGTTCAGGTAGTCTTGAATAGAGGTGGACAAATTTGGGTATTTAAATAAAAATCGGGTAATTAAAATATTTACAATTCTTGGCGGTGTGCTCTGCTCCAACTTGCAATGCAGTTGCACCTGGCTGTTTCGGAGACTAGAAAACGTTAAGATGGAATTCACAAAAAATATTTTCGAAATCATACAGGTGAAGACGAGAGCCCTGGTTGCTAAGCAACCATACAGACTCTGAAGCAGGGACCAACTTGCCTCCCACACTTGGCCATCTCTCCCCAGTGGTGGGACGCGAAGGCCTCATTGGCCCTCGTCTCCTCTCACTGACCTCCAATTGGTCAGAGAACCCCTCACTCCGCTCTTATTGGCTCTCGCCGTCTCTCGCTGCTCTGTCATTGGCAGGAGAGCTCTCGGGCCACCGTACGTCACTCTCTCACCCCACTTCCTCAGCCCTCCGACTTTGTCCCCGCCCCTTCCCCCGCCCTTTTAGCCGCGAGGGAAAACTCTAGCCAGAGCCCGCCCCTAGTTTCCTTTTGATTGGTAGAAGTCGGACTGGGGGGCGGGCGCTCCCGGACTACTCTGCCGACTTCGATTGGCTGCTGGAGTCTCTGCCCCGCCTCCCACCACTCCCGGCGGTGCCGGAGTCGGGTGGGTCGGTGGCTTATAAAGCTGGTGGCGTAGGGAAGGCTTAGCTACTGTATCTTCCTTCGTGACTGCTCCTTCTCCTCGGCCATCGCCCGGTCCCATTTGGGTGAGTGCCTCGTGTGGAGGAGAGCTAAGCTCGGAGAAGCCGCAGGCGGACCGAGGATTGGGCCGTGCGGCGTCCTTGACTAGGCCCGAAGGAGTCGTGCTCCGTCCGGGTTAGGCTGGAGGCGTGGACCTGGCTGGGGAGGATGGGGCGCCGCGAGCCGGGGTCGTGCAAATTTTGCCCTGCTTTGCAACTCGGAGAGTGGGAGGAGAGGCCGCAGACACGGGACGTGGGCTGGCGACCTGCAGAGAGCAGAGAAGGAAAGGGCTTGGAGGGCTGGGCTTGAGCGGACACGGTTCCCCAGGAGCCGCAGTTGCCTGGGGAGGTGGCTGCGATCGTCGTGAGGGAGTCTTGAGGGGGCGAGCAGGGAGCTGGGCAGCCCTGGCGGTGCCTGGAGTCTTGGGTTCAGCTGGGGATGCCCCGGGATGGGTTAGATTACGCCCAGACGGACGTTTTCGGGTAGGGGGGTGTGTCCTGCTGCCACATAGAGAAAGTTGGGGGAAGGATGGGAAGTGGACTGCATTCCTTTTTCTCTCCGAGTTCAGAGGCGAGAAGAGAGCATCACATCCGTGCTAAAGCTGGCTGAGCCCTTGATCTCTCGACTGCCTGGGTCTGTGCATGCCTCCGACACCGCAGAGTCCACCCTGCTTCCCACCTTTCTGCCTCCATATTTTTTAACGCCCATTTAAAAAGAGGGGGGGGGGCGGGGAATAGAAGGATTTTATTGCTGTTCGAAATCCCATATGTTCTGGCTTGCTAATAGCTTCAGGACCTGCCTGACCTGGTGGTGATGTCATGGGCAACAACCCTCCTGGCCGTCCCACACAGTAAGGTCTGGGGTTTAAGAGGAGGACACTTGAAAGCCAGCTCCATGGGGTCTTTGAAAAAGTGTGGCCTCCTTTGACCAGTGCTAGAGAGCGGATCTCTGGGACCCGCCCTGATGGAGGTTGGGGCCACAGGTAATGAAGGACTGTGTGCTTGTTCCTGCATGTCTTGCTTGCCCTGTAGCCTGCCTTGGCGTGAGGGCATCCCTGGGTCCCTTCACCTCTCCTGCAGCCCTCCCCTCCTGCCGCATCTACTCTTGTCAACCTGCTGCGCTGCGATGTGTTCTTGCAGCCGAGTTGCATTTGCTCAGTTTCAGGGATAAATTATGAACACCAGTGGCAAGAGAAATGGCGAAATTAAGAAAAATGGAAAATTAGGGCTCCAGGCGTGCATCGCACAAATTCTGTTAGACGAGTCGATGTTCTGAACATAGGGTTTCTTTGCATCTGGAGACATCTGAAACAGTGTTGTGTTCCTTTTTTCATTAAAATGCCATTTTTAGGGACATAGTACATATACAGGATACAGTGCATTTACAGGCTAGAGTACGTGGAGTGATTATAGTACAGCGGCTAGAGCGTTTGAGGTAGGGCATTTGCCTTGCTCAAGGCCAATCCAGGCACTCCATATGCTCTCCTGAGCACTGCCTGGAGTGATTACTGAATGCAGAGCCAGGAGTGGACCCCTCGCCCCCCTCCAAAGAAAATTAATTAAATGTCATTTTAAAAATAGTTATTTCTGAGTGGCTCAAGGAGGCTGGGGATCGTATAGCTAATGGGAGGGGCAACTGAGCTTGATGTCTGTAACCCTCACTCCTGTTGGTACATTTGCCCTTTTATTCAGTTCTCATTTGCAATTGGGGTTCTGTTCTCAGAAGTTGTTTCTTGTGGGGAAATTTAAAAGCATGTTCTCCAGGCTGTTGAAGTCTCATTCTGGGCCCTGCTTTTGGTTTTTGTTACTTTAAATACTTCTAGTTCTATTACATCTTGTTTCCTCTTAACTGTGGGGTTGATCTTTGAGTTTTTTGCAGATTTTACTAGGCAGCTTGACTCACAGAAAATAGAAAACCCTGACACTGGTGTAATGTGTATTTCCTAGGTGCCCTAGAATTATTTAAAACACTAGGGCTGAGTGTGGGAAGAAGTAGTGGAGATCGTGGATAGAGGAGTTGATGCCTTTTACAGGAGAATATTTTGTCTCATTTAGAAAGGCGTATAGACTTATCCTTTTATGTTGAGACACTGAAGATCCAAAAAGTGTTGATTGGGCGTTTTCTCAGAAGGTGGTGATTAAAAAGATTGATAACTGGAGCTGGATAATACAACAGGTAGGGTGTGTTTGCCTTGCACGTGGCAAACCTGGGTTTGATCCCAGACATCCCATATGGTCCCTTGTGCACCGCCCGGAGTAGTACCTGAGTACAGAACCAGGAGTAACCTCTGAGCATCACTATGTGTGTGTGGCAAATTTGAGAAACTTGCTATGTAAAGACAGAATGGAAATGTGCTAATGAGGTTGTTTGGACTCAGTTATCCTGAATCATTCTTATTCATCTTAAAATTTGGCACTTGTTCATACACTTGCTCTCTGTCAACTTAGGGCAGTAGAGGGGAAAGTGTTTATAATTATAAAGTTCACAGGTCCAATTTGGTCAAATTTGTCTTTGGAGATACATGCCTGTGGGGATGATTGTAACATCAGTATGTGCTCTGATTTTACTTACACTCCTGACATGTTTTAGGTTAGGTCCAGAACCAGTTGAAACTCACCATTGCTTAAAACAGCAGCAGTAGAAGCCAATTTTTTTAAAATGTCAGGACACTGTTACTGCAACTCATCTTGAAAGTTACAGCAAAGACTGGAGAGATAGTTGATGAGTGAATAAGTGAATAAGGAGCTTGCCTGGCATAGAGCTGACCATGGTTTGATTCCCAGAACCTCATCTGATTCACTGGAGTGATTCCTGAATGCAGAGCCAGGAATTACCCTTGAGCATTGCCTAAAAAGCGAACAAACAAAAGTTAGGGCAGCTACAGGTAACTTGAATCCAAAAGCTTTGTCCTCTAGTTCTTTTGATGAAACTTCAAATTTCGTACCTTCAGAAAAGAAAAGGCAGTCAGTTACTCTGTATGCTATGGCCTCAAAGGGATTTCAAAAGAATCAAAAGTGGTATGGAGCTTAGTGGCCAGAGCACATGCTTTGCAAGCAGGAACTCCACATTCAGTTCCCAGCACTGTGTGGTCCTCTGAGCAAGACTGGAGCGGCCACACCCCTCCCACTAGCAGCATGCCGGAAGTAAGACACACACACACACACACACACACACACACACACACACACACACACACACACACACACACACACACACACACACACACACACACACACACACACACACACACACACACCCACACACACACACCCTTCACTCCTCCCTTAGCACTGCTGCATGTGATCCCAAAATGAAAACCAAAAGAAAAGTAGCCACTCTCTCCACAGGAGCCCTGGCGGCCGGTATGACAAGGGGATAGCTTACAGTTAGTGGTCCAGAGAGTGGACGGTGAAGACTGGTGCTGGAATGGGGGTGCAGGGCCCTCGTTAGAACAGACCAGAATTGGGGTGACGTAGCTCACATGGGGGCAGGGGTCTTGAAATAAGAGAAGACTGGTGCACTGACCAGAAGACTCAGTAGTGTCCAGAGAAGGAGAAAAGAGGCAGGGCCGAGAGAGGGGACAGGGTCCAGAGAGGGGCAGGGGGCAGGGTCCAGTGAGGGGAAAGTATGGCCAAGAGTTTTTTCTTAGGCAGCTCATCACAGGCGGCCCTGAGCAAGGCTTTCTGAACAGTAGCTTTGCTTGCTGACTTCTAGGGAGGAAAGGTGGTCAGCACCTTAGTTTTCTGAATTTCTTTCTTACAGCTTGGAAAAGGCACAGCCAGTAACTGCTTAGAGTTTATCCCCCACCAAAATACGTCCTTGATGAACCAATCCCACCACTCCTTTAAACCACCCCAAGGAAGGAGCCAGCTGCAGAAATTTTTTAAAGCAAACAGCCAGCACAGGCACTGCCAGGAGAAGTGGTGCCTGCACCTGGTTAGCTCTAGGCACTAACCTTCTTCAGCCTTAATCTTGGCCAAGCTCACAGTGTCTCAGTTACAAGGCAGGAGTCCCCAGACGTGCTGCTTTGATAACCTGCCCAGCCACTTGTGAGTCATTAACTGCTTCCCACCCTTGTTGCGTCCAGAGGTCCCTTGCCGCGACAGACCTGGTAACTAGATAAAGTTGATTTGCCCCAGATCTTGCCAGTGTTTCCTTCCCCAAATGAAAAAGTGGCTACATGGGCTAATCAAGAAAGGGAAATTTCTTGATACAAATAATGTCAAATGTATATCACATATGCTTGGAGAAATTAATAAGTTCCTTACATAGTTGCCATGCAGAGAGATCATGTTTCCCGCAGCTCAGCCAGACCACTGAGAACTCCTTAAGGTCTGCTTGCTTTGCAGAGTGCAAGAGCGTCATTTGGGATAATACAAGACAAAGTGGTTTTTCTCAAAGTGCACATATATGTATGTATATATATATATATGTATATATATATTATGGATCAAATGTAGTTTGTCTTCGTACAAAACTCAGGATTTCTTTATTGGGATTGGAAAGTAAATGAATGAGGTAAGAGGGACTAAGGCTGTCAAAAACTCTCAAATAACCTAATCTTGTAAAAGAAATAACACTTTGCTAACTAGCATCTGAAAGTAGTCCAGGGTTAATCAGCCAAGTGCAGTTAGAGAGCAAAGGAAATTATGTTTGCTGACATTAAACATAGGAAATGTTATCTCAAGTAACAATTCTTCAGAACAGATGGATTAAAGAAAAATGCACCAAAGCTACCTTCCCATCTTATTTCCGCATACTTTAAATGGTGATAAAACTTCATACTTCTTAGTCCTGATATGCCAAGTGATAGGGTCTAACTGTAGGCATTAAGGAGAAAATCATTTTCTAAAAGCTTGAGGAAAAATAGAAGCATCAGCTATAACTGAAAATGCTAAGTATTGCCAGGCAGATATGTTTCATTTGAAAAAAAAAATATGAAGAACTGAGCCAGAGAGATAGTACAGGAATTAAAGCAGTTGCCTTGCATGTGACTGACCCTGGCACCACATTTGATCCCCCCCACCACCACCAGGAGTGATTCCTGAGCACAAAGCGAAGAGTAATCCCCGAGCACAGCTAGGCATGACCCAAAGTGTAAAAATAAAGAAGAAAAAGGAAAATACTAAAACTAGGATAACAGTGTATTGGTACTTTTAACACGTGTCACACTTTCAAAATCATCTTTGCAGTGAGCCAGTGACCAATTATTAGTTTATTTGTAACTTGAAAAAAGGAGGCTCAGAGATGCACAAATTGATAAATCCCAGCTCATGAATGTTTAAGTCCTTTTACTCCAGAAGTTTATTCACCTAGTACAACTTACTCCTTTTTCTTAATTCTTGAAAACTTCAAATTTAGAGAAGTCTCTGGCTCTCCCAGAAAGGCACTTGGGCTAAGCCTCAGTCAGTGCTAGGAACTTGGACTTCTTTACTGGGACAGAACCTATCGCTGTAAGAACTAATGAAATAAGGGGGAAACACTTGTGAGCTCCCAGAACCAGTTTCTTTTGAGCACAGTAGAATAGGATTTTCTCTTCTACATTAATGGAATTGGGCAAGGAAATGTTTATGAGACTCTGTTGGAATGGGAGTCATATTTATTTGAATTTGCATAGTGATTTGTGACTTTAAAGAAGTTCTTATTTGAAATTCCTAGTGCCTGGAGGACGAAACAGAGTGACAGACCTGGAGACTACAGTTCTCTATCCCTCACACAGGTATGACCTTGGACAAGGTGCCTCTCTGATGGAGGGGGACATCTAATTTTACCCAAGGGCAGAGAAGCATGGGTTGGTGCCACAAATTCAGAATAACCATTTCAGAGTTATCTGAGTTAGTTAATGCCATAATGTTTCAGAAGGCTGATGATGTGTGTATTATACAAACATTTTAAGTTGAGAGACAAATTCAGTGTTCATTAGTAAGAGAAAACAATAAAATGTACACACAACGATTGCTTAAGGAGAAATGACAGGTAAGCATTTTTGCTCTTCAGTGCTCTTTAAGTTACAACCTTAAACAAAGCGAATCTGGGATGATTGATGGGGTGGTAGTTTTAAGTAAAAAGATTTAGATCAACCATTTAATTATTCACAGACATTGATTTCCTGTACTGCCGGGAAGCCCTTCTCTTACGACAGTTTTCCGTGTGTGCTGTTGCATGTGATGTCCATGGCGCATTTAGATTAGGCTCAGGAGGATTTCTCCATCCTTCGCCATGCAGCTGCCATTGGCCAAGCACCAGGCTGGGTCCCAGGGAGACAGATGAACAGGGCTTTCAGCTCCTGATCTCCAGAAACTCCTTGACCAGTTAATAGCGAGCCTAGAAGAGAAACTTGGAATCCCTTTTATGGCATCTTTTGTCAAAGGCCAGAGGTTTACAGCTCCAGAGGCTAGCCCAGGTCGGCTGGAGGCAGAGGCCAAGAGCTCACTCAGGCCACTGACATCAGAGTCCTGGGCACATTGCTGCCGGGTCCTCCTTCCTAGAGGAGCAATCAGGCTTGTAGCATCCTCCACTGACCTCTCTGCTGTTTCTTCCCGCACTTTCTCTTTTCCTGTGTTCAGTCTTTTTCATCACAGATTTTTTTATTTTTTATTATTATTATTTTTTTAAGATCCTTTGGGACCATATTGGTCCTTATGAGCTCCAGAGAGCAGGGAAGCGCTCGGACAGACAGTACCTCCGAGGCATCTTGTTTTTCATCCTGGACCCCAACGCTCCTTTTCTATAGCTGATGGTGAACTTTTATAAAACGCCTGTAGAGATTTCTGTAGGAACCCTCTTACTGAAAGGGAGACTTGGGAGTTTTACAGAGTTCTGGGGTAAAAGTGTGTCTGTTTCTTTTTAAGCATGAGATTTAAAACTTTTTTTAAAAAAACATAGTTTATTATGGACACAGAATTCCTATTAGCCTGCTTAGAATTTTTTTTAAAAAATCTGTACTTTCTTTAGAAAATGTTTGTGATATTTAGAATGTTGGATTAACCAGAATGCTCCGTTCCCTGACCGTGGTCAGCAGTGGTTCGGTGTGGGGCTCACACTCCACAGTGCTCAAGGGGACCACGTGGTGCGGTGTGTGCTCAGGCTTCTTACTGATGTCAGCCTCTCAGTCCTGGAGCTTTTCTTGCTTTTTTATTTTTTTTTTTAGTTGAATCAGTGAGAAACAGTTACAAAGTTGTTCATAATTGGGTTTCAGGCATACTGTGTTTCAACACCCAGCCCTTCACAGGTGTACATTTCCCACCAATGTCCCCAGTTTCTCTCCTGACCCTGCCCTTATACCCCAGCTGTTTTTTTTTTCTTAAAATTTAAATTTATATATGGCCTGCTTCAGAGAAGACAGTGTATTAGAACGCACTTACATCAAATAGTTCAAGGTGAAGATTATAGACCAGAAACTATGGCAGACTTAGTCATTTGAAATGCTATGGAAGCAATTACTGCCCTATATCAAATTTCCTCTTTCCCTATTTAATCACTCCCCTCCATTGCAACTAAAAGCCAAATATTTTAGCCACATGACTTTTCACCAATAGTATAATGAAAACCACTTCTTGACTGTTAAAAACTCAGCAACTGAGCACATTGACTAAGTTAGACAGTGCAAGAATTTTTTTTCCACATCAATATCTTAATTCGGTTTTTAGTGAATGTCAGTGATTTTAGCTAAGCTCTTTTTTTTTTTTTTTTTAAGGTCGGGCTTGGGAGTGACAGCAGTCCTGGCAGTGCTTGGGGGACTGTGTGCTGGGGATCAAACCAGGGACTGACGCATGCACGGCATATGCTGCAGTTGGGTAGAACCATTTCCCCAGCATTTTTTTTTTTCTTTTAAGCCCACATGAAACAAGTTGCTTAATTAACCTCTGGGAGGTTAAAAGGAACAACAGTTGGGCGAGAAAGATAGTACAGTGGATAGTACAGTGAACAGGACACTTACTTTGCACATAGCCAACCCGATTTCATCGGCACCACTACCTGTGGTCTTCTGAGCACTTCCAAATATGTCCCCCCGCCCCCTCCAAAAAAAAGAGAGAAAAGAGAAGAAAACCCAAAGCAAAACAGAGAGAGAAATAACAGACCTATCTTTTCTTTTGTAAGTGAGAATACAGAAATCTCAGAGAGCTAGTCAGGTTATGCTAAATACAGATTCTGGAACTGAAACCTTGTATTGTGGGTTTTTAAAAATAAACTGCAGTACCTTCAGAAAACTATACAAGTCCATTTTATTTTGTAGAGCATTTAAGCTCTTGGATCAGGCAAGGAAAATGTCAGTGTCCTGAGCATGTTCAGAGCAGTTGGAAGAGCTGAGAAGAATGTTCAGGTAAGCTGGACGATGGTTGTCCAGCTGCCCCTGCCTGGCTGATTTAGATGGGAGTTGGGAGGGGCTCTTGCTTCTAAGTATATGGGCTCATCTCTTTCTAAAAATAACAACGCAGCAGTACTAGATGTAGAGCTTATTGCTGTGACCGGTGCAAAATACATAACATACTGTACTATAACTTAATGTTTTACTGGAATCTGCCTGGGAACTTTGTACAGTCTTTTTAATGCCTTCATTTTAACTTCAGCCTAGCAAAGTGGGTGCAAAGTTTATGTTATCAGAACATCGATGGATTTATGTGAGAGGGGAGAGATGGAACCGAGCGGACAAGCTTTTTATTTGGTGTATGTGAGTCACAAAATAGCTGAGACTGGAACCTCAATGTCAGCCCTTTCCTAATATCTTGGCAATCACGGTTTCTGTTCTTTCTTCTTCTCCCTCCTTCCCTCCCTCTCTCCCTTCCTGTCTTCCTTCCTTCCTTCATTATTTATCCCACTGTGTTTTGGGCCATAGCTGTGTGATGCTGGGAATCAAACCAAGAAACCAAGATCAGCTACACGCAAGGCTAATGCTTTAACCCTTGTATTATCTCTCTAGCCCAGTTCCTGTCAAATCTTTTGATATGTTTTGAAGCTGTTCCTTCCCCCCTCATGTAATAATTGTTCTAGTTCATAGCCTGCATCTAATATTGACTGTTATATCTGCTTCCCACCTCCAATTCATTCTCTGCGGAGTAACTGAAATGGTTACCTATATGTGTATATAACATATAAATTTTATTTGCCTTCCACAAGATAATCTGAGTTGGAAGAACACTGATCTGAATACTCATGGCTGTGAGTCCTGATCAGAATTCGCATGGCTTCCTATTTTCTTTGATGAAGCTCCCTGATGTCAGTGCTCTGGCACCTTTATGATGCCTCCAAACTTGGCTCTCCTGCCCTCCACGTCTCATACTCACTGGGCCTTAGGTCTCTCATTTGAGAAAATTGCTCCAACTATTGGTGATTCCTTGCTGTCGTGGGCCACTGTTTTCCTGCCCGACTCTGCGGATTGTCTTCTGCCACCACCTGCTTTGGCACAGCCTCTCTGATTCCTCCTCAGGCGAGAGTAAGCCAGCAGCTGTCCCATTCTCGCCCTGGCCTTGTGTTACAGAGGTCTCCATCACACACAGTGAATGTCTGTTGTTTCATAGAACGGTTTTTTGTTGTTGTTGTTGCTATGTGTTTATGCCTTACTATCCCACAAACTGATTATTGTAAATGGCCAAGGATCAGCACCAGTTCAACTTATTACAAATATTTGGCATGGAGCATGTGTAATTATCAGGGAAAATGAAAAAGGACAAGAACTTGTATTTAGAAGGAAGACTCCATTGTATCCTGTGATCCTAAACTTAGATTTGGTGGTTTTTTCTCAATATATTTGCAGATGATTATTTTATATTTTAATATACTCCTAACTGTGAGCTAAGGGTACGTTTTGTGATTGAAGGAAGTTTTGCTTCTCCACATCTCAGTAATGATCTATACTTTCATGATACCTGATCCTACTCCAGCTTTTGCAGAGTGGCAGGGAATGAATGACGTAATCTCTGTATTTGACTTTCCACTCTTAGGAATCAAGTTAGTGCAGGCAGCATATGCAGTAGTGGATTTAGTGAACCAGTTTGACCATCACTCACATACACCAAGACCAACAAGTTCTGCCCCAGAAGCTTTACTATGTGATAACTTAAAAGGAAATGGAGATGTAGAATTTCATGCTTTCTCTGCAACCTAGGGGCCTAGTCCTCTTCCCAGCCTGAGTATTGTATTCCTCTGATCCCCTACCCCCCACAGTTAGGTTAGGAAGAACTGCAGTAAGAGTCAGTGAGAGTCTCGGGGAAGTGGCCCTCTTCCTTTTTGTCAGCGACAGCAGTGGTGGGAGCCTAGTGTCCGGGCCAGCCCCGCCGCAGAGGTGTATCCTGGCAGCACCAGAGCTTCCGGAGGGCCGTGGGCTCCTGGGACTGAGTTAACTGCTGCCCTCCTTTCCGTCCTCCAGCCCGGTCAATAAGTTTGTAGCCATTTCCTTGTGTTCCTTTCTGTGAGTTTGTAGAGTAATTTTTCTTCTCTTTAATATATACTGTTAAAGACACTGACTTGTCCGTGGGGTACATAGCAATGGTCTGTTTTGTTTTGTTTCGTTTTGTTGGGGAACTGCCCCCGCATGGTACTCAGGGCTTACTCCTGGTGGGCTCGGGAGCCATATGGAGTGCCCGGGATGGGGATCAGGGTTGGCTGTACACAAGGCAAGTGCCCTACTCACTGTAATAGCACTCTCACCCCACACAGCAATGTCTTTGAGTGACCATTGGTGAATACACCTAGTAATTACTGAAGGCCTGGATGGGTACCACAGTATCCATCTAGCTTCCCTGTATCTTTTCTTTAAGAAGATAGTGACTTCAGGAGGTTGCCTAAGAGTTGATCTAACCATTTCTGAAGTCATATAGTTTGTAACAGAATCAGTATACCTATGATTAATAGCTTACTTAAACATTTTTTTTGATAACAGAGGATAGATCAGACACTTGGATTATATTAACTGTATTATTTAACTGTATTTATTTTATTCCTCACGAAATAGAAAAATCAGGGAGGTTGGGGGAGAAAAAGTAACAAAATAGAAAAATCTTGGGCTGGATAGTTCAGTAGGCTGAGCTCATACTTTGCACACAGGTGGTCCAGGTTCTGTTCCCCAGGCGTGACACGAAGCAGAGCTGGGAGAAAACCTGAGCACTGCAGAGTATGATGATAAAGTTAAACAAATTTTAAAAAGGAAGAATTTCACTTGAGTCCTCTTTATTTCTAATAATCACACTCTAATATAAAGATTTCTAATATGAAGATTTCTGTTTTTTTTGTTTTTTCTTTTTTTGCTTTTTTGGGTCACACCTGGCGATGCTCAGGGGTTACTCCTGGCTCATGCACTCAGGAATTACTCCTGGCGGTGCTCAGGGGACCACATGGGACGCTGGGAATCGAACCCGGGTTGGCCGAGTGCAAGACAAACACCCTACCCGCTGTGCTATCACTGCAGCCCCGAAGATTTCTGTTTTGAATAAAGTTGAGGCCTTTCTAAAACATAATCATTTTAAGTAATAGTATTCTATTCATTCTATACTTGATTCTGCCACATGTTTAAATTTTACTGCACTAAGTAAAATACTACATTACTAAATTAGAAGGAAATTAAAATTTTGGGTAATAGTTGAATGTGCAAGGGCTCAAGTTTGAATTCAAAAGTCTGCAATTTATAATCTAAAGCAATGTGTTTCTGTTTTTCCTTCCTAAAGCTCTTTCACCATGCCTGGGTCACTTCCTTTGAACGCAGAAGCCTGCTGGCCAAAAGATGTGGGAATTGTTGCCCTTGAGATCTATTTTCCTTCTCAATATGTTGACCAAACAGAGTTGGAAAAATACGATGGTGTAGATGCTGGAAAGTATACTATTGGCTTGGGGCAGGCCAAGATGGGCTTCTGCACAGACAGAGAAGATATCAACTCTCTTTGCATGACTGTGGTCCAGAATCTCATGGAGAGACATGGCCTTTCCTATGACTGCATTGGGCGGCTCGAGGTTGGCACAGAGACCATCATCGACAAATCAAAGTCAGTGAAGTCTAACTTGATGCAGCTCTTTGAGGAGTCTGGAAACACAGATGTAGAAGGACTCGATACAACTAACGCGTGCTACGGAGGCACGGGTGCTGTCTTTAATGCTGTGAACTGGATTGAGTCCAGCTCTTGGGATGGTATGTTAAATGCCTCTATCCACCTGGGGGATGAGTTAGTCCCAATGATTACCTAATCTGTGCCGTATACAAACTTCACTGGGTATACTCTTGTTTAAATATATTCAGAAAGATAACTGAGTTTAAACTTATTTCTGAATTATAAAGTGGAAATCTCTTAATAATCTCACATAGGACAAAATTTAGTCAAGAGCATTTTCTTTCTTCCCAAGAATGGGGCCATATTCTGGGGAAAACATAGTTATTTTCATCTACACGTATATTTATGGTGTTGGTTACCTTCTTGTATACTAAGGAAAACATTGTTTTTCAGGACGGTACGCACTGGTGGTTGCAGGGGATATTGCAGTGTATGCTACAGGAAATGCTCGACCAACGGGCGGAGCCGGAGCTGTGGCTATGCTGATTGGGCCAAATGCACCTTTAATTTTTGAGCGAGGTGAGTGTTTGGGAAAGCATTTTTGTGTTTTAGCTCAATACAGTGAGGAATTTGAAAATAGAAATAGAGACTAGTACTTAATAAATAGTACTTAAAGTAGTTTGTGTATGTGATTATATTGTCTTCATAGCAATTATTTAAGGTAAGTGATTTTTACCTCATGTTTTTGCCTCGTTCCCATTTTACAGAGAAGTATAAGACTTCCTCCCTCCTTCCTTCCTTCCTTCCTTCCTTCCTTCCTTCCTTCCTTCCTTCCTTCCTTCCTCCCTCCCTCCCTCCCTCCCTCCCTCCCTTCCCTTTCTCCCTCCCTCCCTTCCCTTTCTCCCTCCCTCTCTCCCTTTCTCCCTCCCTTTCTCCCTCCCTCCCTCCCTTCTCCCTCCCTCCCTCCCTCCCTTCCTTCCTTCCTTCCTTCCTTCCTTCCTTCCTTCCTTCCTTCCTTCCTTCCTTCCCTCCTTTCCTTCCTCCCTCCCTCCCTCTTTTCTTTTTCTTTCTTTCTTTCTTTCTTTCTTTCTTTCTTTCTTTCTTTCTTTCTTTCTTTCTTTCTTTCTTTCTTTCTTTCTTTCTTTCTTTCTTTCCTTTCTTTCCTAGTATTGTGCTCAGGGATCTTTCCAGGTAGAGGTCAGGTGGAGCCAGGGATTTAGCCCGAGTTCACCACATGTAGGGAAGATGCTTCATACTGGGCTCTATTGCTCTGGCCTCCACCCATAGATACTTTTGCTTCATTTACATATTTACATAAAATTTTTCAATTATATATTGACTCATGATACTCTTATTGAGGATGGTACAGAGTTAACTGGATAGTTAATATAGGCCAGAAAACACCTCATTTACTGATAAAATTGACTAGCATAGTATTACAGTGAGGGGTTAAGAGTTGGATATACATAAACATCTTCCTTTTTGGTTCTAATAGGACTTCGAGGGACACACATGCAACATGCATATGACTTTTACAAGCCTGATCTGCTTTCTGAATACCCTGTCGTAGATGGAAAACTTTCCATCCAGTGCTACCTCAGTGCCTTAGACCGCTGCTATTATGTCTACCGCAAAAAGATCCGCGCCCAGTGGCAAAAAGGTAAATTTTAGCCTTTTCCTTGGTTTTGGTATCTGTGGTGTGTGGTTGGTGTCATGTGATGTCTGAGGAACTGCTCCCTCGTCCACCAAATAGTATTTTTTTATTTCTCTAAGACTGTATAATTTAGGAAAAGAACTTTGGAAATAAGGTATATCTTTGAAAAATTATTTAGGTTGACTTAACCCTAGTAATAAAAATCAAAAGTGGGATTAAAGACTGTCACTGTCATCCCGTTGCTCATTGATTTGCTTGAGCAGGCACCAGTAACGTCTCCATTGTGAGACTTGTTACTGTTTTTGGCATATCGAATATGCCACGGGTAGCTTGCCAGGCTCTGCCGTGGGGGCTCCATACTCTCGGTAGCTTGCTGGGCTCTCCGAGAGGGGCGGAGGGATCGAAGCCGGGTCGGCCACATGCAAGGCAAACATCCTGCCACTGTGCTATCACTCCAGCCCAGGATTAAAGACAGTAAGTTAAATTTTGTTCATCTTTTTGAAAGGTACATTCACTAGGTTTTCTTTTGTAACCACAATTTGAAGAAAATTGTAATGGAAATAAACTAATGAAATGATCCCTTCCCCATATTTTCTGTTTGCACTTGACCCATTTGGTTTTTTGGGTTTTTGTTTTTTGTTTTTTTAGGTCACACCCAGTGCTCAGGGCTTACTCCTGGCTCTGCTCAGGGATCACTCCTGGCTGGGTCTGGGGGATTATATGTGGTGCTAGGGGTCCAACCCAGGTTGGCCATATGTGAGGCAAACACCCTACCCACTGTACTATTGTTCCAGCTCTCATGTTTGACGTTTTAAGTATCATGATTTATTTACTTCTTTAGGGACCTGAGAGCACAATAGGCTGAACATATATATTTTGCATGCAGGAGGACTGGGTTCTGTTCCCAGCTCCACATGGTCCCCTGATCACTGTAGGGAACATCTCCAAGCACAAAGTAGGGGGGTAGCCTTCATGTATTGTAGCCCACCAAATATTTTTCCCATTCTTAATCCTAATTAAGCTCTTGAGGTACTGAAAAAGTGCCTGAATCAATGCTACTGTATCGTATAGTATTATAAAATGTGCATTTAGTCCAACTTTGCATTATAACAATTGTGAGGGAGGATTTTTTACAAAGTATTTAGTAACATATTAAGAAACCTAGTGTCTCCAAATAAGTAGTTTTGCAACACTATTCAGTATACTATCTTACAATTAAATATATTGAGTATGTATTTAACTGCAGAGTGGTTTCTTGTTTCTTTTTTTTTTTTTTAATTGAATTACCTTCAGATTCACAGTTACAAAGTTGTTAATGATTAGGTTTCAGGGTTTCAGTCATACAATGTTTCAACACCCATCAAGTACAGTGATTTTTGTTTTTATTCAGACCCAGGTAAGGAAGGACATTTGTGTGCTGGGTTCAAACAAAAATGTAAAAATGTGCCATGAAATTCTGCATCCTGGCTAGAAACTGTGCATTTGCCTATTTTATATTCCATTTCTATTATTTTTTTAATAAATTCTATAAAGATAAGTATTTGATAGGTAAATCAGTTTATCTGTCAAGATATGTTGATTGTATTACTAGTAGATCGTGGCTGTTATATTTTAAAAGCACGGATAGTAGTGTTTACTGTCATTTTAATTTCTAGTAAGCATTTAAACCAGAGATACTACATTACACAGTGTAAATTTTTAAATACTTTCAAAAATATAAAAAAAAATCTAAGTTATGGTCTAAAAGTTCAAAAGTTTGGTCACTTTGGCCAGAGAGAGAGAGCTCAGCCGTGGAGTGTATGGATGCCTGCATGTTTGAGCCCAGCACCATGTACCACCAAGTATACCCTGGGTGACCCCCAACATCACTGGGGAGGTCCCCTAGGGAGCAAAACATTAGCAGTTTATAATTTCTATGATTGATTTGGGGTTTCTCTTTCAGAGGGAAATGATAAGGATTTTACCTTGAATGATTTTGACTACATGATCTTCCACTCACCCTATTGTAAATTGGTTCAGAAATCTCTTGCTCGGATGGTGCTGAATGATTTTCTTAATGATCAGAACAGAGATAAAAATAGTATCTATAGTGGCCTGGAAGCATTTGGGTAAGAAAATCCATAACAAATTTTTTTCCCCTTCGGTATAACCTGTCATATTGACCTGAACATTTTAGCCAAAAGGGCCTGTGATTCATAAGAATTTTTAAGTCATATATTCTTAGGTTAGTTTATCAATGAAAAAATTGTGTTCCAAGGAGGTCATAGTAAAACAATGTGAATCCTTTCCTACCTACTCAGATTTCTTGATTTCTTTTAGCTTTGTTACTTTTATCACCCTGATAATCAGGCTGCACGATTGTCTATGTACACAACATTGTCATTTATTGGTTTTTTCCCATTTCTCAAATAGTGTTCAAGGGCCCAGATACTCAACCCAGCTATGTGGGCCTGACAATTCAGTGCATGTGCCCAGCAGTTCTGGGGGCCACCAGGGCCGTATTTGACAATGCTTGGGTGGGGGTGGGGGCTTGGCATGTGGTGCTGATGTTTTGCTTATGGCCCCATGTGCACTCCAGCCCTTTGAGCCATCTCCTGTTGCTAAGTAGCATCTTATCTTTCCCTGACCCTTGCCTTCTGCCCTCCAGCCATTCTGCACACTACCTCTGTTTCCATACTGCTATGTTCTCCCTGCTTTTAAGACTCCCCAGTACCCTATGCCTATCCAGCTCAATCTGTTGTTCCTTGCCAGTGTCCTTTTTGTGTCTGATAAGATCCTATCACTATCACTATCATCCCATTGATTATTAATTTGTTCAAAGCCGGCCCAGTAATGTCTCCATTCATCCTAGCCCTGAGATTTTAGAAGCCTCTCTTTACTCGTCCTTCCCAACAGTGCTGCATTAGAGGCTCTTTCAGGGTCAGGAGAATGGGATCCATCATTGTTACTGTATTTGGCATATAAATATGCCATGGGAAGTTTGCCAGGCTCTCCCAATAAGACAAGATCCTACTCAATTTTTTTTTCTTTTTGGGTCACACCCAGCGATCTATAGGGGTTACTCCTGGCTCATGCACTCAGAAATTACTCCTCGCGGTGCTCGGGGGACCATATGGGATACTGGGAATTGAACTCGGGTCAGCCGCATGCAAGGCAAACGCCCTATCTGTAACCAATTTTTAAAGCTTGTTTTCTAAGGAGAGTATTATGGGATTTGAAATACAGTATATTCTGTTTGGTGAGGACAGATCTTTAATGGGCTTATTAACCCTTTATAAAGAATCAAATGTCTTGATTATACAACTGTTAGGTCTTTCCTAGCAGTTTGCATGCTGCTACTTGATTTTTAATAAATGGGAAGATACTCACACAGAGTAGAATATTAGAGTCACTATCTAATACAAATATTTTTTATTTCAACATGGTAAAATTCTCTTTTTTCTTATTTTTTCAGGGATGTTAAGTTAGAAGATACTTATTTTGATCGAGATGTGGAAAAGGCATTTATGAAGGCTAGTTCTGAAATCTTCAATCAGAAAACAAAGACATCTTTGCTTGTATCGAATCAAAATGGGAATATGTACACATCTTCAGTGTATGGTTCCCTTGCTTCTCTTCTGGGACAGTAAGTATAAATTTTAGCTGTCAAATACCCTCATTTGGGGATGCTAAAGTCCTAAAACCAAATGTGTCAGGCATAGAGGTAGTGAGTCTTTCAAGTGTTGGATTTTCTTTTGACTTTTCTGGCTATTTTTCTCATAATTTTATTCTTTTGTTTGGTTTTGGTTTTGGTTTTTGGACCACACCTGGCTATTCTCAGGGATTACTCCAGGCAGTGCCCTGGGGACCACTTGGGATACTGGGCAGCAAGCCTGGGTCAGTCACATTTAAGGCAAACACCCTATGAGCTGTACTAGCTCTCCTGTTCCTTGTGATTTTATTCTCTTCCTTGTGATTTTATTCTTTTCTTTTTTTTTTTTCCTGCTTGGGTCACACCCGGCAATGCACAGGGGTTACTCCTGGCTCTGCACTGAGGAATCACTCCTGGCAGTGCTCAGGGGATCATATGGGATGCTGGGAATTGAACCCGGGTCAGCCACATGCAAGGCAAGCTCCCTACCCTCTGTGCTATTGCTCCAGCCCTGTGATTTTATTCTTGATCTCCCTGCAGTTGGATCATAACTCCCTAATTGACAAAGCAGCTTATTTTACAGTATAATAACTTTTGTAAATCCCAGCATTTCCGAAGACCCCATCATTTTTGAAGACATGAAAATGCTTGCTTGTGGTATTAAATTTTACTTGAGTAGTAAAAACTTTAGGTTAGATTCTTAAGGCTCTCTGTAGGATGGATTTCCATTTTTTACTGCCTTTGCACACATTGGGCTAGGAATCAGTTAAGCTTCTCGGTATGTTTTTTCCCTCCTACACAGGTACTCCCCGCAGCAGCTGGCAGGAAAGAGAATTGGAGTATTCTCTTATGGCTCTGGTTTGGCAGCCACCCTTTACTCCATTAAAGTCACACAAGACGCCACCCCAGGTAAATACTGAGCCTTTCCACAGGAACATATTGAGAAGCTACTGTGGCGATGTTGGCCAGGCAAGCCACTCCTGTAAGCACTGGCCTCTGTCCTAGGGACTCATCACAACATTTCAGTATTCAGTACTGCTTCTAGCATAGTCTGAGTTTACTCCCAAGGGAAGGACTACGTGTGAGTGCTTCTTCCCTTGCATTATGTTGTTAGAGACCATAGAATCAGCTTTACAAAATATTTTATGGCACAGTGCTTGACTTTTCTTCTTTGTCAAGTAACTGTCTCATCTCACTTTTCAAGGTGAGCTGGGTAGGAAAGGGGACATTTATTTAATGCAGCAGCTTTTAAGTCTTCACACCAGTGTATGAGTCCCTCTCATCATGTGATATAATATATGTATAATAATATAATACTTTTGTGTTTGAATGAGACCCAGCAATGCTCAGAGGTTGCTCCTGGCAGTACTCAGGGAACAGTATGGGGTGCCAGGGATCGAACCTGGATTGGCACTGTGCAAGGCAAGTGTACTACCTGCTGTACCATCACTCCAGCCCCATGAGTGAATAATACTAAATAATGTCTGTTGACTTTACTTGTATACTGCTATCTGATTAGAGTTTCACTTGCCACTGATTTGAGCAAATGTTTAGTCAGAAGTCATAGGAAGCTGTGTCAAGTAGGATCCGAGCTTTTAACTAGGCAATAGGTAGTAGTTCTAAAAGAAATTAAAGGTTGTTCCCCCCAACCCCATTTGGCAACATTTTGTTTGGGCTTCTTTTGGGCATGCTAATTTTAGTCTTTTACCATTGGGATTATTTACTCTTTTAGGGTCTGCTCTTGATAAAATAACAGCAACACTATGTGACCTGAAATCAAGACTTGACTCAAGAACTTGTACGGCACCAGATGTCTTTGCTGGACACATGAAGCTCAGAGAGGACACTCACCACCTGGGTACAAATATTACATTGTTACTATAAATATCCACCTATGTACATATGTAATACATATATTCTGAAGCTTGTGGAGACTGGAACATATGGAGGCTTGTTGCATACAAAAATATTATCGAGACTTTATCTAGTACTAATGTAGTGTTGATGAACATTGTATGGCAATATGCATCTTCTCTGTTTAATTTTGAGAAATTATCAGGGCTAATTTTTTGTTCTCTGTCTTTTCCTTCAGTCAACTATATTCCCCAGAGTTCAATCGATTCACTCTTTGAAGGAACATGGTACCTCGTTCGAGTAGATGAGAAGCACAGAAGAACTTATGCTCGGCGCCCCTCCCCCAATGAAACTCTGGGTGAAGGAGTAGGACTGGTGCATTCGAGCACAGCAAACGAGGTAAGCAGAGGTCAGTGTCACCAGGTCCCAGGGCCTTGAAGGGGTCTCCTACGACTCAGCAGGGAAAGGAATATCAGGAGAGCGGAGCAGTTTAGAGCGAGGGGGGTCAGGATTAAATTACAGCTTGGCCATTTTTTGCTGCTTAATCTTTGCACTTAGCATTTTAAAAGGACATAGGACACACTGGACTTGAGTAGAGAGAAGGCTCGTTGGCCAGCTCAAGTCTTGGTGAGAGAGATGAGTCCCTTGCATTTCTTCTCCCAGGCCATTGCCAAATTTTTCTCAGATTTTTGAGAATTAATGATAATCGGAATGATTTGAATTATATGCTAAGCACTGTATTTACATTTTCTGATTTAATCCTTGTAAAACCACCATGAGGTAAGTGATAGTCTCCCCATTTTAGAGATGAAGCTACAAGAAACTAACTGACTTGGGGTTGGAGCAATAGTACAGTGGGTAGAGTACGTGTTTTGCACATGACTGACCCAGGTTTGAGCCTCAGTATCACTGAGTGCAGAGCTAGAAGTAACGCCTGAGCACTGCTCAATATGACCCAAAATAAAAAGGAGGAGAACTATCTGAATTAACTAAGGTCATAGGCTTCAAACTGTGAATTTGTTGAACTTGATTTACTTTTCACAAATATGGTAGATGTAGTCTTTTTTTTTTTTTTTTTTTTTTTTGGGGCCATCTCTGGTCACTCATCCTGGGGAGGGTGCATGCCAGGCAAGTGCCCTGTCCACTATGCTGTCTCTCCAGCCCTGAAGTCTTAGTTCTTGTTATACAAATTAGACAGCAGACACAGGGCCAGAGGTAGAGCTATGAATATAAGATCCAGTAATACTGTGTATAGAGGATGTCTGTGATCTTCCTCTCTTTTTGGGGGGAGTGAGGGATGTAAATTATATGATAAATTTACCATAAGGTAAAATTAGATAATTAGTCCCCTCTAGAATTTATATTTGGCATAAACCTCCCCAAAGTTGCCCGCCATAGTCTTTTCTCTTGGCATTTAAACTAGCATGGTAACTCTTAGAAAATGGCTGGGGAGATGTACAGGGGTTGAGACACTTGCCTTATATACAGCCAACCCCAGCATCCCGTAAAGTCCCCTGAGCACCCATAGAAGTGATCGCTGAGCACAGAGCCAGGAGCAAGCCTTAGGTACTGGCAGGTGTGACCCCAAAAGCAAAAGCAAACAAGCAAACAGACGAAGGAGTCAACAATGTTTTTCCTTTGGTTTTAGCATATTCCAAGTCCTGCTAAGAAAATGCCAAGACTCCCTGCAACAGCAGCAGACCCAGAAGCAGCTGTCATAAGTAATGGGGAGCATTAAGATCCTTCTGTGACGTGCAAGACTCTTGTGTGGGTTGGGGTGGGTGGGGTGTGGATGGGAATAATTGGGGGACTAGGATGCCCGGGGCCAATTTTAAAGGAGTACATGTTAAATTTTTACGTGACTGATGTGGAGCCTGGAAAACTATTGTGTTCTTGGGAAAGTCTCTGCTCGGTTTGCTAACATGCTTCCTTTTGTGGTCTAGCCAGCGCTTAATGTACTAGAATGATGGTAAGGGCTCTGTAAGACTTCATCCATCTCTCGCGCCATTTGTATGCATGAAGTTTCATTTCTGTTGTGGTATGATGAACCATATGCTTCTGGCAGAAGAAAGCAAATGTGCTAGTCTCCAATTTTAATTTTTTTTTTTTAGAAAACGTAAGAATTTTATACTTTGAGCAAGCAAGATTATTGAAAGTACCTGCGGTTTTTTTGAAAAAAGAATTTCTGGTTTTGAGAATATATATGGTCTTCAAATGTGATATGCACAGACCGCATCTGAAAATAGCAAGACAAACAAGCTCTTTTTCTTGAAGGTATAAATCCCAAAGATGAAGAGGATCTGGGGCAGTAATGGTGGTTCTGGAATCTGGGGTGTTGCTTTAAATCCAGACCAACAGTGATGCCAAGTCATTGTAATGACATTGGTGAAGACAGCTGCTCATACCGAGCAGACATTGGGTTGAAAATTTGGTCCAGTCAGGAGCCAGGGCTGTAGCCCTCAATGTGCTCCTGGATGAATTGATGGTAGATGTGTCGAACAACATTGGGACGTAACTAGACCTATGTATGAGCAAGTTTGTTGTTGCACCTTATTCTGAAGAATAAATAAAAACAGTTTTTTTCTGACTGCCTTTTCAATATTTAAAACACAGTAAAGATATGGGGAGGGCATTACAAGGTTAATTCTGGTATTTCAGTGTTAACAGTTTAACTGAAAGACAACAGCCTAAGTTTTACGTATTCTCTTCCTGGTTGGTTTGTTATTATTTTTTCCCCTTTTTTCCCCCCTTTTGTATCTATTCAACAAGAATGAAAAGGTACAATTCTAGTTTATGATCATCCCCCAAAAGTCTTCCACTTCAAAGTCTGGAAGTAGAATTTGTAAGCATTTTCTAAGACTTTCACGTTTTAAAATAACAAAAACTATCACATGGACGAGGAAGAAGACAGTTAGTTTTGTAGATCCTTTTTGGTGCTGAACTATATGACACGAGCCTTATAGATTGTAAAATAGAGATAGTTGGAACTAATGTACAGAACTAAATTTTTTAAAACTTTATTTGCTGTTCAATTCTGTGAAGTTTCAGTTATCTAAACTTACACAAATATGAAATGTAATGTTTCAAATTGCAAGAAAATATGTAATGTAGTGTTTGTAAAATATTCTTGTCTAATATTAACTAGTAGGATTTTGATTTGTACAGTCATACTTTGTTTAAAATGACTTCATTTTAATATCACCTGATATAGATTAATAATGTAACTTCAGATTTAAAAATTGATGGGAAAATTGTGCATGTGAAACTTGCAGGTATTGGGAGTTAGGTGTGTTTGGAAAAGAATTATTTAACTTTGAGGTATCACAAAATGAGTTTTCCCGAAGTCCATTGCCGGCAATGGGCAGATCCAATAACATTGGCACAGCGCATTAACCATATACCTTATTAACAGTGAGGTGAATAACTTTGAATAAAGTTTTAGAGATATTTCAAATATTTGAGTGTTATTTATTCCCCTGAAATAACAATTTAAGCAAGAAATCCCCCAATAAGCTATTTTAAAATCTTGGTATCCATTTTCTTTTGTTAATTCACTAATTGATTCATTCATCCCTTATTCAGCAAACATTTGGAAACCTGATTGAGCCAGGGATTTTGCTTAAGTCAGAAATAAAAGATTTACGAGAGACATGGCCTTGGCTCTGAGTTCTTTATCTAGTACGAGGAACTCAGATGAAACAAAGAAATGAACATCCAGAGTGGGTAGAAAGCACGTATAACCTTGCCATAAATATTTATTAAGTGAGTTTCTGTGTTTTACTACAAACAACCTAAGATTTAGATTTTGCAATTAAAAACAGCCAATTCAGGCATAATTGATGTAGTACTGTCTCCTCCCAGCACAGAGCTATGGGGCCTGGTCACTGAGAGAATTTGATTAAGCTAGTTCTCTCTTTTTTTTAAAAAAAAAAATGTTTGGGTTTTTTTTTAATTATTATTTATTTTCAATTGAATCACTGTGAAATACAGTTACAAGCTTTCATGTTTGAGTGTCAATCATACAATGATCAAACACCCATCCCTCCACCAGTACTAAGCAGCTCATATTTTACCAAGATTCAGTACATAATTTAATTTGGGAAGTGATGGACATGTAGCGTAGTGATAGACCTCACAATGAACATGTATGAGAACCTGGGTTTAGTCTTGGCAACAGAAACACAAAGAATTTATTTCTGGATCAGTCTTCTATCCCTCAGGATCATTAAGAAAAAGAGACCGGGGCCCAGAGCGATAGTACAGCAGGTAGGGCACTTGCCCTGCACATGCCAACCCAGGTTCAATCCCTGGCATCCCATATGGTCCCTTGAGCACTGCCAGGAGTGATCCCTGAGTGCAGAGCCAGTACTAAGCCCTGAGCACTGCCGGGTGTGTGGCCCAAAAACAAATTTTAAAAAAGAGGTCAGTGTTTCCTAAGAGCCCTTCTGCAAATCCTAGGATCCTAATTAATAAGGCTTTATAATTTCTGTCCTTGCACTTCTCTTGGGTGCAAAAAAACTGGTTAACACTTCTTTTTCACCTGCTGGGATTTATGGACACTAGTAAGATTATTATTAGGTGGAACTCAAATGCAAACAGCTTTTAATCCTCCCCTGACTAATTGGAATATTTCCTCTCTTGTCTGCTGTTTGAAAAGTGCTTAAAAGAAACATTAAAGTGAATGGAAGTTTATAGCAAGGAATGAAATAGGATCTTAAAATTTAGAACAGTGGAATCCTGACATAAAAGTGAGTAGTTTAAAAGTTCAAGTACCAACTCTTAAATGACAGGTCCCTCCCTCTCACTCTTTTCCTACCCAGTAATGGACAAAATGACCTGTGAATTCCTCTCTGCAAATTGCCAGTGTTGGGAGTTTGATGCTGAATCAATTAGTGCTGATACCAATCCTTAGGAAAGTTTTTAGCTTATAAGAGCAAAAACATTGCATTTCCAATTTCATAGGTTTAGAAGTAAAAAATAAGGAAGCTATCTCTCCCCTGCCACCGTGTCTTATTTTATCCTGTATGAAGATCTATAGTCACTGTCACTGTCATCCTGTTGCTCATCGATTTGTTTGAGTGGGCACCAGTAACGTCTCTCATTGAGAGACTTATTGTTACTGTTTTTGGCATATCCAATACACACGGGTAGCTTGCCAGGCTCTGCCACGCGGGCTCAATACTTTCAGTAGTTTGCCGGGCTCTCCGAGAGGGGTGAAGGAATCGAACTCGGGTCAGCCGTGTGAAAGGCGAACACCCAACCGCTGTGCTATCGCTCCAGCCCCACAAAGATCTATAGTAAAAATAATTTTTTTATTGAATCTTACAGTTTTACAAGTTTTCCCATGCCTCTAGGTCATTCATCTGCTAACATCTTCAACTCATCTTAGCAAACATTGATCTTTGGAGTCTTGGTTTGAACTGTTTCCCCAGTCCAGCAGATTACCTTATTCATAATAAGCATTATATCTTATTCATAATAAGCACTATTCATTCTATGTATCACCTTCTTCAGGTTTGCAAACTCTTCTGACATTCTTATGCAAACTCCTGCGATCTTGACTCCCTTCAACTCAGTACCACACTCGCTATGTCACAGTTTCCCTGCCTTCTCTTCAGTCCTCCAATGTGCCATTTCTCCATTTCTCAAGTCTTTCTGGTCTGTGCATCAGAAACCTTGGGTTTTTGGCTTAGACCCTCTCTTCCCTGCCAGTCTAGCCAGCATTTCCTTAGGCACAGCTGAATTAATGGCTATTGATTTTGATAAACTTGAGAACCCCGGCCCCAGTGCAGACCAAGGGACAGGACAAGTTAAAGTGAAGGAATAGGAGAAGTTTATTATAAAATAGAGACATAGAGAGGTGTGCTCCTGGGCGGAACCCACATCCCCACCCTTTGGGTGGGGAAAAGGGAACAAGGACCAGTGGGCCGTGTGCGCCTGGCCCCCTCCCATGCAGGGAAGCATGGAATGCAGCATGGTGGGCTCCAGGCAGGCCACAAATCCATGCTGGGGACAGGGGGAATCTTTGATTCTGGAGTGTGTTATCTCATCAGCCAGTTGCCATTTGCTCTGAGCAAACCTCACAGATTTATACAGTCTTTATTTTTTGGGGGTGGGGGGGAGATGAGGGTTTCAGGGGTGTAGAAGGGGGAGATCCTGGCTACACCTAGTGGTGCTCAGGACTCACTCCTGGTTCTGTGTCGGGATCACTCCCGTTGGGCTCGGAGACCATATGGGGTGCTAGAGATCAGACTTGGTTGGCCACATGCAGGGCAAATGCTTTACCTGCTGTTCTATCACTGAGCCCCTGTGGTTTATGCAGTCTTTGAACTGAGTTCCATCCAAGCACCACTTGTGATCCTTGAGTTCAGAGCCTGGAGTAAGTCCTGAGCTTCGTGAGATACAGCTCCCTCCCACTTCCACCCTCCCCCCCTCCCAAACACCCCCCCCAAAGGATACTGTACCTCTTCTCTGCCAACTCTAGTATAGGGTTCCAGCACAGCCCTGCAGGGGCAGGGGCCTGGAGTGACATGGTCATGCTCCTAAGAGAGGGAGAGAGAGAGAGAGAACTCCCTCGGGCTCAGTGTACTACCGTGCCCTAGTACTGACCTTGGTTATGAGACACCAGGAGGCCCAGCAATCTCCTTGTGCATTACAAGGAGTCATGACTCCCGACAGGGCCCGCCAGTGGCTGTGCTAGCCTATTGCAGCTGCTGTCCTCAGAATATGGGTTTGCCCCTCAGCCTGCAGTGTGTCCCAATGCAACCGTGCCACAGCAGACTAAGCCACTCTCGTGGTCTCCCACGTGGCATTGCTTCAAGACTCCCTTCTTCACAGAGGGCCAGTGGGCACATACCACAGGCTCTATTCATGCTACTCCATCCATTCCTCTTATACCAGAATTGGCCTGGCAAAGCTAGAACAACAAAATGGCTGAGTTCATGCAGCAGCTATAGGGTGGCACATTGCAGACTTGCCTGCCAGCATTTGCTTCACAGTGGCTGTTTGCCCCCCCCCCCCTATTAAAATACCTGGGTCTGGGTACAAATAGTATAACCTCCTCTAACCACCCACCCAGTGAGCCACTTCATTCAAGACGCAACTCTTTCTTCCCCTGGGGCTCAGCTAGATCAGCAGTTTAGGTTCCGAGGGGCAGGAGGGTGTTTTTAGGGTTCAGTTAATGGCAGCATATGGTTACTTCCGGATCCCCATGCCAGGTGACAATCCTCAAATTCTCCCCAACTCTCATAAGGAACTAAAGGGATATGTGCTGGCATGCCCAGAGTTTCAAAGGAAGTGTCACTTTGGGACTTGATGTCAAAGACATTGCAGCAACCGGCCTGACAAGGCAGGGTAACTCCAGGCACCAGTCATTTGATCTGAGCTGAAGGTTGGGTCATAATACCCAGTCCAGATCCTCTGCAATGCAAGCCAGAGGGGAGAGACACCTAGACTGCGTGATGATCCCTGGTACCACAGCAAAAAATAACGGAAGGGTCAGAGAGCTAGTACAGGGGTTAAGAGTACTAGCTCATTAAGCCTTGAATGAGTCTGACTGGGATTCCATCCCACCCCCCACCACCACAGAGCGCCCTGATCATGGCTGCTGGGCCAGCAACAATGCCATCTTTAGGCTCTTGCACTGACTCTGGCCCAGCTTGCCAAGAACTGGCCTGAGACCTCCCCCGTCCAAGAGAAGAGAGAAAAGTGCCAGTTTGGGACAGGGGCTGAAGCTCAGTGGTAGATAGAGCTCGCATGTGCGAAGCTCTGGGTTCAGACCCAGAGCCAGGAACTGAATGGAATCTGGCTCCCGTTCTGGCCTCGGCTGTGGAAATGACTCACTCAGTGATTCCCTTGACAGAAGTGGTCCAATGATTCTCCTGAGGGACGTGGTTCAGTGGTTCTCCTGACGGATGAGAGTCCTGAGATGCTGTATCAGCATCCCTAGAGAGCTGGTTAAATGCACACGGTCCACTGCAGAGACCGCACAAAGGTCAGGGTGCTCTTACCAGTACTATACGGCCCCGGAGCACTGCCGGGTGCAGCCCTGGTCTCCCGGCACCACAAGGCCCCGAGCAGCACCAAATTCTCTGATCCTGGCAGCGGACTGCCAGCCTCAGTTGGCAAAGCATCACCGGGGCAGTCCTGGGATCACCAGAGCACTGATTAGGAGCTCCACCACACCCCCAACAAAATAACTAAATGCACTTTCCCAGGCTCCACCCTGAATGCATGGGGATATGGACGGGACCCACCATGTGCTGCGGCCCAGGTCTACAGGTGATCCTGCTACCCTGGAACCTGAGACTATGGCTGGAGCTTGTCCGAAAGTTATTCCATTCGGTCCCTGCAGCCCCCTGGCCGGGAGGGAGACGACACAGAGCACAGGCTGAGCAGAGCAGCAGCTGTGGGGCCCAGGGCTGGGGCTCCCAGGGCCCTCTTCACAGGGGCTCTGTCACAGTTTCGGCTGCTTCAGTCACACTTGCTGGTGCCTGAGAGTCTCTACCAGTGAGGGTGGGGGCCCTGTGGTGCAGGGGTCCCCCGGGAAAACCTGTGTTCCATCCCTTGGGGTTCTCCCTGGGCCACTGCTGTAGCAACAAGCTCCTTTGGCTCTGTTTTAGTTTGGGGGTCTACTCCGAAGTTCTCAAGGATCACTCCTGGAGGGGCTCAGAGGATCATATTGTGGTTCTGGGCTCAGACCCAGGTTGGCTGTGTGCAGGCAAATGCTCTGCTCCACTGTACTATCACTCCAGTTCTGAAAGGAGCTCCTTGCAAGTCTGGGCAGTTTCTCAGGCTCAGACTTGACCTGTTTTTTAGATCCGGGGTGAGCACCTCTTCCTGCCTCAGGGCTTCCCCAATACTGAGGTACGGGAGGAGCAGGGAATCTACCAGTGCTCAGAGTACAACGTGGGAGGGGGCAGGTGACAGCCCGACTGTAGGGGTCACCCTCACCAAGGGCACACAGGAGCTGGTGGTGAACTCTCCCATGCATGTGGCTTGATTTGGGGGGTATAGACATGGGGGATCAAATCCAGGGTCTCGCACACATGCAAGGCTAGTGCTCTCCTGCTGAGCTCCAACCAGCCCCTGGAAGTGGTTTTTAAGGTTCTCAGAGGATCCTTTGGGACTGGTCACCGGTCAGCTGTGATGGCTCTTCTGCTTCCTCGCCATCTCGCCCCGCACACCTGCAATCTAGGGTCACATCCCAGATCAATGATGCTGCGCAGAAAACTTTGTCTCTGCTCTCTCTGGGAGGGATTCTGTCTAAACCTTCTCCTGCCTCCAAATCTCTGAAGTCTGATTGTTAGGAGTCAGTCTGCTTCTCACTCAGATCTCAGAGGGTCCCTGCACCAACTGGCCTTCCCTAAGAGTAGCTATGCGGCCTCTGCTCTCAGATCACCCTCTTCAGCTTCTCCACATCGTCTCCACTACTCCCACATGCTTTTCTTGAAAATGTTAGTGTGAGATAGTACAGTTAGTGGAGAGATAGTACAGAGGGGAGGGGTGCCTGCCTTGCACATGGCTGACCTGGGTTTGATCCCTGGCATTCCGTATGGTTCCCCAAGCAGTGCCAGGAGTAATTCCTGAGTGTAGAGCCAGGAGTTACTCCTGAGCATCGCTGGGTATAGACCAAAAACAAACATTGTTAGTGTGCATTGTTAGCCCCTTTGTTCAGTTCTAGAATATCTGGGACAGAAGAGGATATACTGTACCATTTCGTTTCATCATACTTTATTTGGGGTGTGGCAGGGGCACACATGGCTGTACTCGTCTTACTCCTGGATCTGTATCAGGGGTCACTCCAGGCAGGGCTCCAGAGACCATATGGGGTATGGGATAGAACCGTGGTCTGTCAGGTGATAGGCAAGACAGTACTGTCTCTCAGGCCCCAATAATTTTTTTTTTTTTTTTTTGCTTTTTGGGTCACACCTGGCAATGCACAGGGGTTACTCCTGGCTCTGCACTCAGGAATTACTCCTGGCGGTGCTCAGGGAACCATATGGGATGCTGGGAACCAAACCCGGGTCGGCCGCGTGCAAGGCAAATGCCCTACCCGCTGTGCTATCGCTCCAGCCCCCAATTTTTCTTTCTTGTTCTTGGTCATATGATATTTTTCAGTTTGGAAAATTGCATACTTATGGCTTGCATACTTTTTGGTTAAATATAGGAAACAGTTTTGTCTGATTTGGGTTTCAGGGTACACGCAGCGTTGCAGAGGGCTTCCTGGCTCTGCACTCAGAAATCACTCCTGGTGCTCTCTCGCCCCTATGGGACGCCAGGAATCAAACCAGGGTCAGCTGCATGCAAGGCGAACACTCTACCTGCTGTACTAGCCCTCTGGCCCTTTGTTTTGTTTTGGGGGGGCCACACACACCAGGTGGTGCTTAGGGTTCACATTTGGCTCTGTGTTTAGGGGTCACTCCTAGTGGTGTTCAAGGACCATATGCAGTGTTTGGGATTGAACCGGAGTAGTCTGCATGCCTAAACCTCTCTACTGTCTCTCGAGTTCTCGGCCCGTTTCACTCTCAGCAGTTTGCCTAGCACCCTTAACCAGGGCCTGCCACATGAGCAGGCACTGAATAAGCATTTTGATAAGATGAACAGATGCTCGCACTCACAGACAAGCCCACGGAGCTGGCATCTAAGCTAATAGACAGTTTGGGAGGGTAAATGCATCTCTTAAATTTAAATTTATTTAAAAATTACAAAAGATGTTTTCACCCAAGTTGCCCATGAAAAAGTTTAAAAGCAGCAACAATTTCAGTTAAATCACCACCAGTCTAGTGCAATTTATAAAATCGAACAAAATTTGGATGTGTGTCTTATGCCTCTGTAGATACGGAGCCCCTTCTTTAAGTCTCTGTCCTTGGGGTCCGGGAGTACCATGACGGGGGCACTCTCCAAAGCTTTCCTTCTCTGGACCCTGTGTAAGACGATGCGGTAGACACCCGTGATGGAGCTGCGGGCATCTCTCCCTTGGTTGTTCCGAATATGCTCTTCCGTGATGCCCAGGTGTTCTAAAGTGCTTTTGACCTCGTTTTCCTCCTCTTTGAGGACGCTGGTTTCTGACAAATGTCTGGGGTCCAGCTGGAAGGGCTCCAACGGGGTAGGGTAAGGCACCCCTTGCATCCACTCATGTTTCATGATCGCGTCGATCCCGAACCTCTCACTGGGGCTGGGCTGGAGGACTCCCCGGAGGAGGCGGAAGCAGGGCTCAGACACGTGCGGGGGCACGCTGTAGGTGCCCTCCAGGATGCTCTTCTTCAGCTTGGCCATGTTCTCCGCCCGGAACGGCATGGTGCCCGTGACGATGAAGTACAGGAGCACGCCTAGTGCCCAGATGTCCACGTAGACGCCCACGTAGTGCTCGTCTCGGAAGAGCTCGGGCGCCGCGTAGGGCGGGGAGCCGCAGAAGGTGTTGAGCATCTCGCCTTTCCTGCTCACCGTGCTGAATCCGAAGTCGCCCACCTTCACGCAGGTACTGCTGGTGTAGAATACGTTTTCTGCTTTCAGATCTCTGTGGATAATCTGGTTTTCGTGCTGTGGAGGAAGACACAGAGGAAAGGGGAGAGGACCGTGAAATACGTATACACATACACATTTTGCATACACATACAAATTACACACGGCCACTCAGGGCCCTTTGGAAGTCTATATTTTTTAAAACTTAAAAATGTTTTATTTTTTACATATTTTATTATTTTTTTTAAATAATTGAATTACTGTGAATCACAAAGCTATTCATGAGGGACTGGAGTGCTAGTACAGCGGGGAGGGGTTTGCCTTGCACATAGCTGACATGGGTTCGATCTTTAGCATCCCATATGGTCCCCCGAGCACCACTAGGAGTAATTCTTTTTCTTTTTTTTGGGGGGGGGGGTCACACCACACCCAGCGATGCTCAGGGGTTACTCCTGGCTCTGCGCTCAGGAATTACCCCTGGCGGTGCTCAGGGACCATATGGGATGCGGGGAATCAAACCCGGGTCGACTGCATGCAAGGAAAACGCCCTACCCACCTATCGCTCCAGCCCCAAGGAGTAATTCTTGAGTGCAGAGCCAGGAGTAAGCCTTGAGCATCACTCAAGGAGTCTGACACCATCCCACTCCACCCCCTCCCTCCCCAGAAAAGCTATTCATGACTGAGTTTCAGGCGTTCAATATTTCCACAACAGTCCCTTCACCAGTGTCCACTTTCCTCTCCCTTCTTTAGTCCAACAGACAGAAAGCGCCCCCTCCCAGCCCCGGCAGGACAGGAGCCAGACTCGCTCCTCCCGAGCTCACCATGTGCTTCACGGCAGACACGATCTGGGAGAAGACCACCTTGCTCTCAGGCTCTGAGAGCTTCCCCTCGACGCTGATCTTCCCGAAGAGTTCCCCGCCGCCCGCATACTCCATCACCAGATAGAGCCTGGACAGCGTCTCCACCACCTCGTAGAGGCGGATGATGTTGGGGTGGTGCAGCTTCTCCATGCTGGAGATCTCGCGGGACAGCAACCGTTGAGTCTTCTGGTCTAACTTGGTCTTGTCCAAGATCTTCACGGCCACCTTTTCTGGGAGAAAATAAAAGTGGGGTGTGGGGGAGGGGGCTGTCAACGTCTGCACTCGCTTTCCAAATGCATTAGAGATCTATGCAGAATCAAGACTTAAATTGGCCCTTTTATTTCATCAGGGAGGCCCAGGGCTGGTTCCCATGCTCCAGAGCTGCTCAGGGTTGGACAACAGACAGAGACTCCCGAGGGCCCCAGGGTCGCTGGGCACTTGGGTCAGTAGAAGTTGGCCCCACACGGGCAACTGGACCAGCTCTCGACCAGCCAGGAGGTCCCAGTTTCCTGACACAGTGGAAGCTGTTTGGTCAGCTCTCGACTAGACCCACCCTCCTGTTGGGCCTCATCCCCATCCACTCCCCCATCCACTCCCCGTCACTGCCCAGACGCCTTTGGGTGCAGCATCACGGGGTTTCTTGCTCTTTCCTCATCCCTGGATGTTGCTCTGCTCTGAGCTTCATTTCCTCTAGTTCCCTCCTTCCCTGCTCTTCACTCAGTTCCTTCTTCTGATCTGGGTCTCGCCTCAGACCCAACCTCCTCCGGGAAACCTCTTGGACCCACATCTAGATGGTCTATTCTCTACTGTCACCGCAGCACAGTGACCTGTAGTGTTGATGCCCAGTGTCTCCTTCCTTTCTGCAAGGAGGAACATGTTGTATCTGACCGTGCCAGTGGCTGGCAGTCGTGCCACAGTAGGCTGCTGCCTAGCACCAGGTGGGTGTGGAGTGTTGGCAACGAACATAAGGAGCCAGAGCCAGGGGCTGTCATGGGCAGGATGAGTCATGGTGGGATGCCAAATGCATTGAGGGCTGTAGTTTAACATGACATACTGAGAACTTTATAAATGACCATATCACCCCTGCCCAACCACCAGCATTAGAGTATAGCCCTGGAAGCTCCTGGCCTTGGTGGTCTCAGGAATCAGAGTCAAAGAAGTATCGAATTCTTGGCTCTTGTTTTGAATCATCAGCCTGGCCAGGTGTGGCCCTGGTCCCTTGAGCACCTCCTGGGAGCCTCCCCAAAAAACATAAAAAAAGAATCTGACACCTGTACAAGATTGTACGTGTATGAAGACTTCTATAATGCTGGAACAGCTAAGTGTCCAGTACAAGAAGTAAAGTAATAGCTACCTCTAATATAATCTTTCTATAATGGAGCTATCAAAATTGTGTTGTTGATTTTAACTTATTGCTGTAAAAATGAGATGTGCTACAAAACAAGTGAGACAAAACATAAGACAGTCACCAAAAATGTTAAAATAGTTATGGATAGAAAATCATGGATGGTTTCTCTTATTGTTGCTTATCCATCCTTCCTAAATTTTTTCCTACAATTACAACAAACATAGGTTTCTTGTGTAATAAAAATGGTGAGTGTCTACAAATGAACAAATGTCTAATCCAAAGTGAAACACGGCTTCCGGTACATAATGACCAGACTTTCTATTAGGTAAGACATTTCCGGGTCAGTAAACAGGGAGAACAGGCTTGCAGGGCAACAGTGTGCCCCATTTATAAAACAACCGCTTCAAAGGACTTTGCCACAGTGGCCACGGCCATGGGAACAGATGGCACAAGGTTTAAAACAGGAGTGTGACTTGGATGGCATTGGAGGTACCAGGCTTAGCATGAAGTGAGTCAGAGGGAGAAAGAACCAGATGATTCCACTCATATGTGGAGCATAAAGAAGCAAAGTAAGGGAAGAGACAGCTCTCAGTGGAAACAGACCCTGAGCTATCACCAACAGAACAGCAAACCAAGGCCGTAAGCATGGAAGAAAGGATCACAGGACATGGTGGAGGGTCACGGACAATCTGGTGATTGGGGTGGTGAAGCAGCACGAAGAGTTTAAAATAATAATGTGGGAACAGTTGTAAACCATGCTATCTTGATTTAAACAAACAAACAAACAAAACCTGGAGGGCCGAAGAGATAATTCTGGAAGGAAAGTGGTTGCCTGGCATGAACCAATCCCTGCTCAAATCTCCTGCACCACCAGCAGTGATCACTGAGTGCAGGGCCAAGAGTAAACCCTGAGCACAGCCACTGGTGCAAAAACAAACACACATTTGAAATTTAAAAATTAAAACAAGGGGACTGGAGTGATAGCACAGCGGGTAGGGCATTTGCCTTGCAGGTGGCTGACCCGGGTTCAACTCCCAGCATCCCATATGTTCCCCTGAGCCCCACCAAGAGTAATTCCTGAGTGCAGAGCCAGGACTAGCCCCTGTGCATCGCCAGGTGTGACCCAAAAAGCAAAAATAAATAAATAAAGATTAAAATGAAGTATTTATAAAATTAGAAGCCAGAGAGATAGTAAGACAGACAGGGCACTTGCTTTGCACGCCACCAACCTGGTTTGGTTGCAGAGCCAGAAGCAAGCCTGAGCAATAACAGTGTGCTTCTCTCCCCCCAAAAATACAAATGAAATAAAAATTTAACAACAGGAAGAAAAAGTGAAACAGGAAGGCACAGGGGAGGGATGGGCACCAGGCTCCTAGACACAGAGCTGCTGGCGTGGTGCTAGCTCATGGAGGCAGCCGCAGGGATCAAACTTGTGTTCTCCTGTTGGCGAGGCCAGCCCTGAGCCACTGTCTAGGCCCCTAAGTAACCATTTTAAAAATTACAAAGCACAAGTGTTTTTGTTCTTTGGTTTTGGGAGCTGCATCTAGCAGTTCTCAAGACATACTCCAGGCTCTGCATTCAGGGGTCAAATCTGAGTCAGCCATGCGCAAGGCAAGTGGCTCTAGCCCCAAAGAAACACAGGTTTTAATTGTTGTATTAATGAATGTAGTTAAGAAGAGACATTGCTTTCCAGAACTCTCTGCACCTCCATATTAAGTTTTAGTGGAGACTGAGTTTGTGGCCCAGCCCTGCTCTCCTCTCTGCTAGGAGACTGCACAGAGAACTCCCAGGGACACCTACCATGTGCTACTCCTCTCATAACTCCTCCCCTGCTCCACAGTTTGTCATGAGAATCAGTACATGAACTTCACTCACCAAGTGTTTATTAGTATAAGGCAAGACGGGGACTCTTAAGGATCAGTATGATACAGCACCGGACACCAAGGAGCAGGCAGCCTTTTGGGGTCACACCTAGAGATGCTCAGGGGTTACTTCTGGCTCTGCACTCAGGAATTACCCCTGGCAGTGCTTAGGGGACCATATGGGATGTTGGGAATTGAACCCGGGTTGGCTGCGTGCAAGGCAGACGCCCTACCCGCTGTGCTATCACTCCAGCTCCATTACCTAGATTTCTAAAGCCCAGATCTTCGTCTCTCATTCATACTTTCTTTTGGCCTCCAAGCTGGGCTCAGTCACTTCATGACTCCTGTGGCTTTGCACAGCAGTGCTTCCAAATCTCCACTCACAAATTTATTTCTTTTTGTTGCTGTTCGCTTTTTTGTGTGTGTAGATGGGAAGTTGAGCCATAGCCAAGAGTGCTTAGGGCCTGCTCTTGGTTCTGTGCTCAGGAATCATCCCTAGAGGGTCTTGGGGGACTAAATATGCTGCTAAGGATCAACCCAGGGGAAGATGCATACAAGGCAAGTGCCCTACCCACCGCACCATCTCTCTGGCTTCTCACATTCATATCTTCTTCTGTCACTGTCACTGCTCATTGATTTGCTGGAGCAGGCACCAGTAACATCTCTCATTGTGAGACTTATTGTTACTGTTTTTGGCATATCGAATACGCCATGAGTAGCTTGCCAGGCTCTGCCGTGCGGGCGAAATACTCTTGGTAGCTTGCCGAGCTCTCCGAGAGGGGCAGAGGAATCGAACCCGGGTCGTCCACGTGCAAGGCAAACTCCCTACCGCTGTGCTATTGCTCCAAGCAAAAGTTACTAAGGCTGGGGACCAGGGAGTCATTTCTGTTTCTTCCACTCCCTTGTCCCCTCCTGTCCTCACCCACTAAGGCACCACAAGGATCTTCTAGTATTTTGAAATAATTTTCAAATCCCCTTCAGTGCATACTCTTTGTCACATGAGTACCTCGCCGTTCATTAGAACCCTACTTTAGTATCATTTTCCCCACTTTAATTCACTTTCCGCACAGAAATCAATCATAGTAATCCCTTTTATGAGCTATTGGCTTAAAGTCCTTCAATAACAGTTAAATGATAAAATTTGAATACGCAAGAGGCTTCTCTGTGATCCAGTCCTGCCTGCATCATTCGTCATATCCCCCACTTGTCTGCAGCCGTGCTGTGCTTCACACCTCGTGCTCCTTCCAGCCTCCCTCTCTGCCCCCTTACCCCCCAAAACTTGTATAACTTCTCCTCAAACCTCAAGACTTAAAACATTATTTTTTCTTTTTTTAAATTGGACAGTCTCTTGCTTGTATGCCTGGCTGTCTTCCTCAGGGCCCCTCAGAGGGGATGGGCTCCATCTTCCCTCCCCACCCTGAGCAGAGCTCCCAGCAGCTGAAGACCACCTGAACCTAGCTACAGCCATGCTCGAGGCCCCTCTCCACACATTCGGACAGGCTTCATGCATGAAGGTACTGGTAGAGGAACCCAGGTGTGTGTAATTCCATCAACAGCCAACATCCAGAGACTTAAAAGCAAGCTCCCAGAAGCGTTATCTTTAGCCTACTTCTCCCTCTGGGAGAAACTGGCAATCTTCTTAGAGTTTCCTGCCCACTTGGGACAGCCTTGCAAGTTTCCCATGTGTATTCATATGCAAAATCCAGTAACAAGCTGGATCTCATTTTCCTGACTCTGAAGAGCCCCCAGTGCAACATTGTTAGGAGGGCTGAGTCGAGATGGACTTCTAAGATCTCAGGGAAAGGACAAAATGAGATGTTACTGAGCCTGCCTGAGAAATCGGTGATAAACGGGATTTTGTGATTGATTGATTGATTGTGATTGTTTAAAATTGAATCACTGCGAGTTGCAAAGTTGCAAAGATATGTATGGTTAAGTTTCAGGCATATGTTGTTCCAACACCAATCCCTTCACCAGTGTCCTGTACCTTCCTCCACCAGTGTTCCCAGTTTCCCTCCTGCCCCCCAGCCTGCCTCTGTGTCAGGCACTTTCCCCTCCCCCCATTGTCCTAGTGTTCCCTTCCCTACCTTATCCTCCTCACCCCTGTCCCACCGCCAAGCTTCCCCTCTGAAGACCGGTTCGCCTGCTCTTCATTTCTACTGCCATTGGGCATTTGATGTTCCCCTACGAGGTTTCTACATACCCCACACATAAGAGATCACTTGAGTCTACCCCTCTCCCTCTGGCTAATTTCACCCAATTTCATCCAATTTCACAATACTATCCAGATCCGTCCATGTTGCAGCAAACTGCATGAGTTTCTCTAAGGATGCGTAAAACCTCAGGCCCTGATGAAAGCTTTTCTTGACCCACTGCCGCATTCCTGATGCCTTGGGCACAGCTGCCCTCACTCTCTCTGCCTTCTTCTGTCATGGCACTCGTTGACTGTTTGCTGTCTGTCACCATCATGTGTTTGCGGGAGTTCTATAAGCAATTCCCGTACCCAGTTCATCTCGCTAAGCCCCAGGACACAGCCACGGGGCAGTCCTTCACGGTGCAGCATGGGAAATGAATAAATAAACTGAGGGAGAAGAGAGGGCTCTGGAAAGATGAGACTAGAAAAACAGAAAGGAAGAGGAGGTCAGGAAGAACCAAACAAAGAAAGGGACTGGCAGGCGCCGCCTCCTTTCTTCCCAGCAACAGACGACCATAAAATATTCAGAAATTGAACGCATCGTCCCTCTTAGGTGATTTCTGACCAGCCTCAAAGGGAACTTGCGACCGCTTCAGCTTTGCCCTGTCAGCCTGCAAGGCACAAGGAACTCAGAGCTCTGAGCTATAAAAATAGACTCTGTCCTCAGGGGCCCATTTTCGAGCCTTCATTCTAGAGATGCAGAGAGGCTGCCGGCTTTCCTACGACAACTGTCCTGGGGCCGCCCAGGGGAACAGAGGGCTGTTCTCCTGGGACTTTTCCGGGGGGCTGCGCAGACGGTCAGTTTCCTAGAAACCCTCGTTGCAGTTCCTAGAGACCTCACAGGTGCAGTTCCTAGAGCACCTCACAGGCAGCTGCTCCCCATCTCCAGATGGGACGTGCTGACACCTGGGTGCTCCCAGCCTGGCTTCCTAAGTCGCTCACCCAGGAGAGCAGAGCGCCTTCCCCTCAGGGACAGCAGAGACGCCTGGTGTTCCCCTTTCCTTTTCATCATTTCTGACTAGTCGGATGTCCCTGCTTCCTGTCACAAGGCCACATCTCTTCGTCCTTAGAGGTCACACTTTGTGTCACCCAGGGAAATTCCTGGTGCCTGTAGCTGAGCTGCCTATCTCTCCTCCCCACCCCACCCCTGCCCACTTCTCTCCCATAATTCTCACCATTCCTCGTTCCTCTCTTTGTGAAGAGCTTCTGGGACTGGGAGCGTCAGAGTTGGGATGTCTCAGACTCTCCGCGTGGCTGCCTCACTCATGTTATGTTTTCTGGGCCTTGTGGACGGATCTTTCTCGAAAAGTCTATCTCCATCTGTTGCTCAGACTGAACTGGGGTAGGTAGGTATGACTGCCATTGGTCTAGACCACTGTTTCCCAAGTGGGTGATGCCCACATCACCCCCACCCACTGGGTGCACTGGACTAGTCTGGGGTTCAGTAGTAGTCTTTTCACACAGGGGGTGAGCGGCAGAGGGTAGGTGATATGATCCTGCAGAAGGCTTGCCCGGAGCCCCCAGCTCCCTGGGATTCCAGCTCTGTGCCTTTAGCACCCCCTACCCCTTGCACACTATACCCCACAGCCTGGGGATGATCCTGCATCTCTGAAGCGAGGCTCCCCCGTGCCAGGTGAGAGTCCCGTGAGCAGCCCACCTGCACAGCAGGACTATGCCAGGCTCTCCAATACCCCAGGGTCAGGAATCAGTTGATTTCACAGTAAGACACACAAAAGTACTTGGGTGTTTGAGAAGAAGATGTTATATAAACAGCAGCTGCCCCTCTTTCTCCTGCTGCCACCCACCCACCCACCCACCCATGTATACACACATGTACACACACATGCGCGCACACACACAGAGGCCTGCAGGGAGCTCAGAGGCAGAGCGCCTGCCTGAGCCTTGAGCCCCACCTGCCCGGGTGTGAACCCAGCAGCGCTGCTGTTGGCGACTCCCAGCGATCACCAGCACACTGCAAACAAGTGTGGGTGCGAAGCTCAACCAAAAATGTGTGACTTCAATCGAGGGCAACACCTTCCCCCAGGACACCACAGCCAAGTGTGTGTCACCCCTGACACCACAGAAACAAGAACAGAAGCAACAAAGACAAAAGGAAAGGGAGATCTGATGGGCTCAGACACGTGCTTGCCCCGGCCTGCAGAGGGGTCTCTGCTAAGTGGGTGGGGCTGGTGGCACTGTGCCTGTCAGTCTCCCCTTGTCCTTCCTAGAGTCACACCCTTGGGCTTCCACCTCTGCTGAGAGAACAGCGGGGCATGTTGCAGTGTCTCTGGAAGGGCTTCGGCCAACCCACATACGGGAACAGAGGGGCGCACCTGGTGGGCCAGTGAGCAGTCACACCTTCACTCTTTAAGCTCTTAACAGGGCCAGAGCAATAATACAGGGCGTGGGGACTTTTACACAGTCCTGCCCGGGTTCAACCCCCAGCATCCATGTGGTCGCCTGAGCCTGCCAGCGGTGATTCCTGAGTGCAGAGCCAGGAATCACCTGTAAGCATCACAGGGTATGGCCAAAAACAAATAAAATCTGAATTGAGAGAAACAGGAAGTAATTGAATGGAGCTCTGGAGGCAGAGCTAAAAAAGCTGATGACTGGGCTGATGCAGCAGAGAGCCACCCTGCAGAGACGGATGTGAGGGGAACAGTTACCAGTGAGGCAGGACTGACAAACCTCGAGGACTCAGAAAACAAGAAGGAGACAGAGGCGGCAACATCTCAACACCTGCTAAGGGTCACAGAGCTGGAATCCCAGTGGGCTGGTGGGCTCCGGGCAAGCCTTCTGCAGGATCATATCACCTACCCTCTGCCACTCACCCCCTGTGTGAAAAGACTACTACTGAACCCCAGACTAGTCCAGTGCACCCAGTGGGTGGGGGTGATGTGGGCATCACCCACTTGGGAAACAGTGATCTAGACCAATGGCAGTCATACCTACCTACCTCAGTTAAGTTTGAGCAACAGATGGAGATAGACTTTTCGAGAAGATTCAAAAGCTGTCCCTTTGCTATGGTGCTATGTATTGAAATTGCTGCACAAATTCCCCTCTGACCAACCACAGAGACTTCTAGAAAGATATGTAAGGGCTAAAACAGCATATATCAGTCCAAAGTATCTCACAGCAACTGCCACCCCAGTCTGTCCCAGCACTGCCAGAAGCTATGTCAAGCATACAGCCGGGTGTGGCCCTCAAACAAAAGCAGAGCTTACAACTATGCAAGAATGTATGGGAAAGGAGGGTCTCAGCGGTATTATAAACATCAGTAAATAGTCCACATATTAACCAACAGGGAAGAGGGTAAAGAAGGCATGCCATTGTTATATAATAGAATGCCCTTTAGATTGTGTATTTGTATATTGATTTTTTTTAAAGGCTATGTAAGGCCAGAGAGATAGCACAGCTAGTAGGACACTTGCCTTGAAGTGGATGATTCAATCTCTGGCATCCCAGGTGGTCTCCTGCACCCCCTCAGGAGCAATCTCTAAGTACAGAACCTCAACACAAGCAGGTGTGGCCAAAAAGCAAACAAAAATAGCCATAGGTGCTGGGGCAACAGTACAACAGGTAGGGAGTTTTCCTCGCACACAGCTGACCTAGGTTCGATCCCTTGCACTCTATGTAGTCCCCTGACCACTGCCAGGAGTGATCCCTGAGTATAGACACAGAACTAAGCCCTGAGCACTGTCAGGTTTGCTCCGGACCAAATGGCAACCCAGTGGTAAGATTGTGACATCACTGGGATTAAAGATCACCCTGTCTCCAACACTGAAGACAGTTCTTATGGCCACCAGGCTGCATTCCACGCTTCCTCATGTCCACCTCCTTCAAATAGTTGAAGGCCAGAACAAGCACAGACCAGAGATGGGTCCCACCAATCTCTGTTCCCTTTTTCCTCCAGAGACAACTTAAAAATCTCTCTTAGCTTCTCTCAGGGTACGGCTCTACCCAGCCTTGCAAGGGACGTGTAGGGTCTGCCTGGGAGCGCACCCCAGTAAACTTCTCCTATTTTTTCACCTTACTTGTCTCTGTCCCTCTGTCTGTGTTGGCTGAGGCCAGCGATCTATCAAGTACCACCAGATGAGGACCCTCCACCATCCAATAAATAAATAAAACTTCATATAATAAAACATAACAGTCATATTGCTCATGGAGTAGGAGTGCATGATCCCATTGGCATATTTAAAGTCACTTTATCTTATGACTGAGTATATATAAGAGACCGGCCAGGATATAAAGCATTAGTTACTTATTGGTGTTATATTTATAAGAACAATGGATCCATTGTATCCTTCCATATTGTAGATTGTTTTTCCTACAAATGCCACCGCTTCTATCATTTTTCCTTAATGTTCATTTTAGGAAAAAATAAATATGCCTTTGTTTTCTGAATGCACAATTTTGGTGGGAGGGTTGGGCCACACCCGGGCTTAGGAAACTACATGTGGTGCTGAGTGACTGAACCGTGGTTGGTCACATTGCAAGGCAAGCAACTTAACCCCGTATGATCTCTCTGGCCCATGAACAAAAAATATGATTTTTTACATAGGAGAGAAGGAGGAGACAGAAGAGATGCACTTAGCATCTAAGTTAATTTCAGTGAACTGGCATTAAAAGGTTGCTCGTGGCTCTCCCCTGCCATCCACTGACCTTTATACACTTTCCCTATTCCTTCCATGCAAACCCCTCTACTCTAGATGGGCTAACAGGCACTGACTGGTAGGCTGTCCTGGATCTCAACTTTTTCTTTTTTTCTTTTTCTTTTTGGGTCACACCTGACGTTGCTCAAGCGTTACTCCTGATTCTGCACTCCTGATGGGGTGGAGGGGGGAATATGGGATGCTGGGAATCGAACCCGGATTGGCCGCATGCAAGGCAAATGCCCTACCCACTGTGCTATCGCTCCAGCCCCTCAAACTTTTCTTTCAATGTTTCCCTTCCAGATTTTTAACTTCTATTTTCCTATTACTATCAGAAACATCACTCTGTTTGTTGAGTGATGTTTAAGTAAGGGAAATTCACTACTTCCAACCATCCACCCCATTCTCAGTTTTTTATCTAATCAGTTACCATCTATGATACTTCATTTGTATTCTGACTACACTGGACTGGGGCGTGGAGCTTCAAACTCAGCTGAAATGCTGGTTTTGTTTGTTTGTTTGTTTGTTTGTTTGTTTGTTTGTTTTGCTTTTTTGTGGGTCACACCTGGCGATGCACAGGAGTTACTTCTGGCTCATGCACTCAGGAATTACTCCTGGCGGTGCTCGGGGGACCATAGTGGATGCTGGGAATCGAACCCAGGTCGGTGTGTGCAAGGCAAATACCCTCCCTGCTGTGCTATTGCTCTAGTCCCTAAAATGCTGGTTCTTCAAGATTTCCTGCCTTTGAGGCTGCAATAGAGCCTGTCAGTCCTCCAGCGTCTCGGACCTTTGGCTCCAGCCAGGATGGGACCAACAGCCCTCCTGGTTCTCCAGATTTCCAAATGCTGGTCTGGGAACTTCTCAGCTATCATAATCACCGGAATCTGTTCTTTGTAATGAGTCATTGATCCTTCCTCTGAAATGCCGATGAATACACCAAAATTCAAGATCTTGTCTTGGGCATCCCCAGCTCCTCTTTTCTACTTCTTGCCACCATCCTTGTTCAGGATCTTCTGTCCTCTGTCACAGTGCTTCCTGATGTCACCATCCCTCCATTCTCTCTTCCCAATCTTCATTTCCACTGCTCTAAAATTCTTGGGCTGAGCACGTGACCAGCAGGAGAGTGCATGCCTTGCACTCTGGATGAGGCCTTATGTCCAACCCTGGCACCACTGTAAGTCACTGTCACTGTCATCCCGTTGCTCATCTATTTGTTCAATCAGGCACCAGTAATGTCTCTCATTGTGAGACTTATTGTTACTATTTTTGACATATCCAATATGCCACGGGTAGCTTGCCAGACTCTACCTTGCAGGCCCGATACTCTCAGTAGCTTGCCGGGCTCTCCGAGAGGGTCGGAGGAATCAAACACGGGTCAGCTGCGTGAAAGGCAAACACGCTACCGCTGTGCTATTGCTCCAGCCCACCACTGTAAGTAAATAAACAAAATTTGTGTTCCACAAGTCATATTCTAGGAGCTGATCTCTACCTGAATCTCAATAAGAAAAGCAACTCAGGGCTGAAGGGACTGCTCAAGAGGTTGGATTGCATGCGCTGGTGCAGAAAGTCCAGTCTTGAGCCCAGGTGCCTCATTCAACCCCACGCATTGAGTCAGACTTGCATAACGAGGGCACAGGGAGTCTAGACGCCAAGCAGCAGAAGTTACCCTTGACTGAAGATAAGCTTCATAAAATACTTCAACCTTTGATTTAGGTATTTGTGTCACTGAACTGGTGTCCCTGGTCCTCTTCCTCTTCACCACACAGAATCCTGGCAGCTGTGTTGTGAAGTGGCAGCTGGTTCCCCCAGATGCCTGCCACCCAGCGCCAGGAGAGGGGAGACAAAGCAGCACCCATGACTTCCCTTACTCTGAAGGGCAGAGGCTCTCTCTCTTCATCAAATTCCCTCAAGGTTCAAAATAGCATATTAATGAATAAATGAATAGCCTGAGATAAATGAAATTTGGGGCAAGGGATATAGCTTAGTGGTAGAAGACATGATTCAAATTTGCGAAACCTACTGTTCTATCCCCAAAGTAAATAAATGTAGCATGAAAACCTGACACAGAGGCTAGAGTGATAGCACAGCGGGTAACGTTCTTTGCCTTGCACGTGGCCGACCCGGATTCTATTCCCAGCATCTCATACGGTCCCCTGAGCACCGTCAGGGGTAATTCCTGAGTAAAGAACAAGGAGTAACCCCTGTCTATCGCCGGGTGTGACCCAAAAAGGAAAAAAAAAACCTGACACAATATCTCACGTATGAATTTAAAAGATAAATGAGGAGGCTGTAGCGATAGCACAGTAGGTAGGGTGTTTGCCTTGCACGTGGCCGACCCAGATTCGATTCCCAGCATCCCATATAGTCCTCTGAGCACTGCCAGGAGTAATTCCTGAGTGCAAAGCCAGGAGTAACCCCTGTGCATCACTGGGTCCCAATAAAAATACCAAATGCCCTGAACAAACACCATGACCTCTTAGTACCTGTATTGCAAAACATAATGCATAAAAGGAAAAGGAAAGAAAGAGAGCAAGAAGAAAAGTGCCTCCCCTACAGTGAGGCTAGGGGTAGGAGGTGGGGGGATGGGAGATGGTGGTGGGGAAACAGGGACATTGGTGGTGGGAAATGTACACTGGTGGAGGGGTGGATGCTGGATCATTGTATGACTGAAACCCAACTATGAACAGCTTTGTAATGGTCTATCTCACAGATATCCAATTAAAAATTTTTTTGAAGTAGTGTGGAGTTCATGCCCAGTTCAATCAGCTTAATCAATGGCTGAATAAATAGCAGTACTCCTACATTTAAAAAATAAATAAATAAAAAGTCATATTCTGGGGCTAGAGCGATAGCACGGCAGGTAGAGAGTTTGCCTTGCATTCGGCAACCCGGGTTCGATTCCCAACATCCCATATGGTCCCCTGAGCACCGCCAGGAGTAATTCCTGAGTGCAGAGCCAGGAGTAACCCCTGAGCACCACCAGGGATGACCCTTCCCCAAAAACAATTTTTTAAAAATCCATATTCTTTGTCCACTCAGGGAAACAAAGCTTACAACTGGAATCCAAAGTAAAATCTGCCACTTCCTTTAAGGCACACAATGGGTTTTGCTCTGGAACTTAGGATCTGTTCAAAGTTATTTTAATTTGGGTCTTTCTAAACTGAAATTAATTTACCATAAAGGACCCCCTCGGAAAGACAAGAATAACCTCTAATAAAAAAAATAATAATATCCATACCTCGTCCCACCTCGGACCAATTAAATCAGAAGTTCTAGGGCTAGAGGTTCACTCCTCAGCATCCCATACGGTCTCTCAAGTTCCACCAGGAGCAACCCCTGAGCACTGTTGGGTGTAGTTCCCCCCCCCTCGCTGAAAAAAATTAGAAGTTCTTGGCATATATTTCAACCATCTCTGATCTTTATTGGAGTTTTTCCCTCCGCTTTGGTGTCAGGGATCATCCCCTGCACCTAATATATTCAAAGCATGTGCTCTGCCACTGCATCATATTCCAGCTAAGTTTTGTGATTGTTCTGAGTTCTTGAGGTATTTCTAATGTATAACCAGAGTTGAAAACTATAGGCTGGCTGTTATCAGTTAGGGTATGGGGATGGACAGGAATGTGTTCTGTTGTAAAGACTTTTTCATTAACCTTCGGTTGGAAACAAAGGCAAGGCAAGAGCCAATCTGGAATGGAGTGGAAGAAGGGGAAAGTGAAGTCTCCAAAGATAACACCAGTAATGGCACTGGGGCACTTATTCATCAGCCTCCTGGTGTATGACACCTTCTGGAGCTGACCTTAGAGCACTTTCAATAATTGAATTTTATAACTGAAAGGCTGGGGCTCTCAGAAATCCTGTCATCTCTCCACTTCCCCAGGAGGGAAGACTGGTGTGTGCTAGCCATGATGTGGCTCTCTAGGAGGGTTCTGCGTCCTCGTTTTGGCCCACTGCCATGCACATGTAAATACAAACAGAAGTTACAAGAAAAACCTGAAATGATGCTGTCTTGAAAGCAAGCCCTCCGTAGAGGATGGATACTCCCCTTGTTACTGGAGTGAGTACAGTGGGAGAGGTTTTGACGTGAAAACCATCAAGGTGGATGAACTAATGGAGCCTGAACAGAACAATATTTAACCTCTTCAGGTTAAGAGTGTCCCTAGCTGGGAGATGGAAAGAACTCATCTAGCACCGCATATGTGGAACTAACTGCAGCAACAGTGAAAGGCGCCAGGCTCAGGCTGGCACTTTTTTTTTTTTTTTTTTTTTTTTTTTTTTTTTTTAGTTTTGGGTCACACCCAGCGATGCACAGGGGTTACTCCTGGCTCTGCATTCAGGAATTACTCCTGGTGGTACTCAGGGATGCTGGGAATCGAACCCACGTCGACCACGTGCAAGGCAAACGCCCTATCCGCTGTGCTATCACTCCAGCTTCCCAGGTTAGCACTTAAGGGTCTCGGTGGGGTCCTCAGCTGTGTTCTGCCCCAGCCCAGCTCCTTACCCTGCCTCCAGACCACGCACCCATCCCAAGGTGGGTGCGAGGAGGCCCCATCTTACCTTTGGTTAGGGAGTGGATTCCCAACTTGACTTGGGAGAAGTTCCCGCTGCCAATTTCCCCTCGGATGCGGTAGAAGCCGATCCGCTTGCCCAGGGTGATCTCTCTCACCACCTTCTCATTCTGAGACAGGTCCTGGGTCAGCTTCTCGAAGGGTGTCAGCTGCCGCGAATGTCCCTCCTCGTCCTCTGGGCTGCCCTCGGCCAGGCAGCTGCTTTCCACGCTGTCCCGCCGGTCCCACTGGGCACAGTGAGGGGTCACCAGGCCGCCTCCATTCGCATACACCGCGGTCATTCTCCAGAGTCACTGGCTCACATGTCCAGCTCGGGAAGAGACTCGGATCCCAGGCAGGTGGGGAGCGGTGGAAGAGGCTGGGGGTTGCCGGGTGGCAGTGAGTAGTGGGGCGCTGCCCGGGCCTGTCTGGGGGAGCTGAGGCCCGGGAGCACCCTCACAAAGGCCCCCGGGAGGAGTGCGCAGCGGCGCCCTTCCTGACCTCCGCCAGAAGCGGGCAGAGGCCAGCCCCAGTGCAGGAGTCTGCTCAGAAGCCGCCAGCACCACTTTTCATACTTCCCGAATTTCCCGGCTCTAACCCAAGCATCAGGCAGCTGGCCAGTTCCCGATTCCCCGCAGGAACATTCCAGCAAATCTTCCCGTCAGGCTGATGCTCTGGGCTAGGTGGAGGCCTTGAATCAGGACAGGAACTCCAGGCGGCTGTTTCCTTTGGGGACCTGGGAATCTTGGATGCTGCTGTACCGAAGCTGGGCAGAGGCTCCCCGGACCCCGAGGTGGACGCTGGTCCTGGCCGTCATGCTGCCCTCGCTTTCAGTTTCCAAGGCTCCTAAGCATCAGGATCCCAGGAGAGGAAACTTGCCAATCAGCCTTCTGGTCCCACAGCAGCCAGGAGCTGGAGGAGGCAGAAATCTCTGACTGTCACTCTTGCTCGCCTTTATGTAGGTGAACCTTCTCCTAAGCCCTGAGCTGCCTCGGAAAATTCGGTAGGTACCAGTTCATCCTGAGAACAAAGAGTAAGAAAATTTATGAGTGTATGTTGGTGTCCTGTACAGGATGTATAATTAATGTGAAAATCTGGTAGGCAAATCCTGTAAATGTATGACTCAGAGCAGTAAGCAGACGCTTGATTATATATGACTCCATGAGAAAAACAATATACGCACATATGCTCCACAACCAACATCATTTACCAAGGCCCTCATGGCCTGTAAATATTTCTAGCAGTTTGTCTACTTTTCAATATCTAGGGAAACTGGCATGTTGCCTTGGATTGATTTAAAACCAGAATTTAAAATAGCAAAAGTGATTTCTAATGAATATCAGGTTTCACAAGGAACATTTATCTCAAGAACAATGTGTTCCAGGTCCTTTACCCTTTATGTTTTTGAACAACTCAGGTTGCTCCTACACTTTCTGTTATTCTGTAATTGGCTAATCCCTCCCCTCCCCTCCCCCCACCCCCTCACCCTGTCAAGCTTATTTTTTAGTGCTTCTGATCAGGTACCAGCCTTTGGGCTCAGCCCCCCATCATCATCATATCGTCACCATTCATTTCAGTGGTGCTAAGGGACTACTCCCAACTCTACTTGAAGGTATCTCCCAGCTTGGCTTAGGGGACATCCTGGCCTCCCATATGCAAAGTAGGCTTTGCGTGCACTCAGTCTGTTAGGCTAGCTTTCTCTGACGATCGGGTCCTAATTTGGAAGATACAAAAACAGGATAAAGTGACCAGAGGGTAAAAATCTATGGCATGCATGCTCAATCATTAAAAATACAATCCCTCGGGGACCGGCGGGATAGTACAACAGGTAGGGCACTTGCCTTACATGTTGCCAGCCCAGGTTCAACCCTCTGTGATCCTCCCCAAGAACTGTTATGAGTCAGTCTTTAGAGCCAGGAGTAATCCCTGAGCAGCACCAAGTGTGATCCAAAAACAAAAACAAAAAAAGATTCGATGACCCCACTAGAATATCTTCATGACCCATGACCTGCACCCACAGTGAGAAATCACTGCGTACGCTGGGACTCTCCAGCACATGGTGCATCTTCCAAATTGAGAGCTCACAGACTGGAGTCGATGGGTTTAATTCATCGGCAGGTCCGGCTCCCTCTGGCTCTCCCTCACCACCACGGCCACCCTGACCTCTATAAACAAAGTAGTGACAGTGATTTATGCGTTGTGCTTCATTTTTAGTTTGGTTTTGTTTGTGGGCCCCACCCAGCAATGCTCGGGGCTTTCTCCTGGCTTTAAGAGAAAGATTCCCTTCAGGAATCTCTCTTTTGGCGGAGCTCAGGAACCATCTGGGACGCTGGGGATCAAACACGCATGCAAGGCAAGCTCCATACCTGCTGAACTATTGCTCTGGCCATGCACTTAGTTTTTGGATTTGAGCATTCTGCACCCAGACCCTGGATGAAAACATGAGCAATCACCTTGGAAATGTGAATTTCTAGTTCTGATAGATGAATCTCATTATTATAGTTTGGTACAGGGTGGCTTAGGTTGCCACCATGGGTATGTCTGGGGGCTGCCAGATGAAGGCCCACAAGGACAGGAGAGAGGAGGCTGCTGCCCTGCGCTGCTCCTATTTTCCCACGGGTTGAGGGAAAGCTGGAAGAAGAAAGTTACAGGTTTAAAGAGCCAAGTACTAGAGAGATAGCTCACAGGCTGGGGTGCACGTTTGCAAGCGGGAGGCGCAAATTCAACCCCAGATAATTGTGTATGGTCCCCCAGCACTGCTAAGAGTGTCCCTGAACACAAAGTCAGGAGTAACCCTTGAGCACCACTGTGGCCAGAAACCAAAACCAACAACAATGAGAAGGTCCAGATTCAATAACAAAGCACACCTTTACGTTAGACTCTGATTAGGTTGTTCTAAAAGATCTGGGGTTGGAGAGATAGTATAGGGATTTAGGTACTTGCTTTGCATGTAGCAACCCAGTTCTAACTTCAGCCCCACTTACAATCCCTGCCAGGAGTGATCCCTGAGCACAAAGCCAGGAGCAAGCCCAAGAACTATCAGTATGGCCCCAAAACTAAAAAAAAAAAAAAAAAAAAAAAAAAAAGATAAAATAAAGGTACTCTTAAGATGAAAGAGCCTTAATTAGGTTAAGGAGAAAACAAAACAACTATCTAAGTGTTCTCGGGTTAAAAAACAGGATCTTTTGAATTCTAACAAATCTATGTCACTATGCCCAGTAATAAAAAGTACACACATTACTTAAATCTAATGTTGAGGGGTTCGCAGAACCCATCCCTGAACTTCAGGTTAAGAATCTCAGGGCTAAACAGATGATTGGCTAAAGAAACTCTGGTATATTTACACAATGGAATACTATGTAGCTGTCAGAAAACATGAAGTCATGAAATTTGTATATAAGTGGATCAATATGGAAAGTATCATGCTGAGTGAAATGAGTCAGAAAGAAAGAGACAGACATAGAAAGATCGCACTCATATGTGGAATATAAAGCAGCTGAGAGGTACAAGCTTACAATGTTTGGGTCCTCCCTAAGTCCCTCCCAGGGACCGACCAGGATACAAGGGCTGGCTCCTGCCCCTCATTCTTCTGCCATCCAGGCACTCCACAAATATTTGTTGGTGAGGAAATGAGTTACCTTATCAGACTATGAGACATTTAGGTATGAGTTAGTCAAGTATTTTTATTAATAATCAAATAACACTTTCCCACCATTATGTGAATGATCTCAGAGAGCTGAGTTCCACCCACACTCCCTAGCCCCGTGCTGCCCCTCTACTGGCTACTAGACCCTGGAACTGTCATCTAGTGTGGCCCACAGCTTGGTGGGGATTGTCCCATTCACTGAAGATTGCATCAAGGCAGCTTAGAAAGGCGAAGTGTCCCCCATCCTCTCTCCATGGCCCATTATCACAATTCTCCAAACACCCTGTTCTTTCCTCCTCCCTTTTCTCCTCCTCCTCCTCCTCATCCTTCTTCATCACAACTCTTCAAATACTCAAACACCCTGTTCTTTTTTCCTCCTCCTCCTCTTCCTCCTTTTTTTTCTCTTTGAGAAACTTTTTTTTAATTGAGTCTCCATAAGATACAGTTACAAAGCTTTCATGTTCGAGTTTCAGTCATATGAAACTGTTCAATGATCAAACACCCATCCCCCACCAGTGCACATTTTCTACCACCAATGTCCCCAGTATCCCCCTACCATCTCACCCCTTCCCCTGCCTCTATAGCAGACAATTTCCCCCATACTTTCTCTCTACTTTGGGGCATTATGGTTTGCAATACAGATATTGGATTTTGCATATAACAAGCTGGATCTCATTCCTTGACCCTGAAGAGCCCCCAGTGCAACATCGTTAGGAGGGCCGAGTCGAGATGGACTTCTAAGATCTCAGGGAAAGGACGAAATGAGATGTTACTGAGGCCGCCCAAGAAATCAGTAATTAACTGGATTTCATGATTTCATGATTTCATATACTGAGAAGCCATCATGTTTGGTCCTTTATCTACTTTCAGCACACATCTCCCATCCCGAACGATCTCTCCAACCATCATTGTAGCACTGTCATCCTGTTGTTCATCAATTTGCTCGAACGGGCACCAGTAACGTCTCCACTGTGAGACTTGTTACTGTTTTTGGCATATCGAATAACCATCATTGATCCCTTCTCTATTCCAGCTGCCTTCTTCCTCCTTCTTCATCACAACCCTTCAAATACCCACACACCCTGCTCTTATTCCTCCTTCTCCTCCTCCTCCTCCTCCTCCTCCTCCTCCTCCACCTCCTCCTCCTCCTTTGTCACAACTCTTCAAATACCCAAACATGCTGTTCATTTTTCTTTTTCTTTTCGAACCACACCTGGCAGGGCTCCGGGATTACTCCTGGCTCTGCACTCAGAAAATATTCCTGGTGGTGCAAGGAGGACCATATGGGGTGCTGGGGACTGAACCTGGGTCAGCCTCATGTAAGGCAAGGGTCCTGCCCGCTGTTCTATTCTTCCAGCACCCAATCACCCAGTTCTAAATCCTGCTGGCACCTGCTCTCTGACATGGGCCAACTCACTCACTATCTGACCAGGACTGTTTTCTGCTCTCTTGGTTCCCCCCTCAGATGATCACAAACTCCATTCAACCTGGGGTTTGCCGTCACACTTTACTCACTACCCTGATTCCCTCCAAGTGTCCCCAAAGAATTCCTCCCTTCCACCTCCCACTCTGGCACGCTAGAGGGATCAGACACAATTACCAAGGTCAGCCAACCTCTAATTTGGATTATATATTCTACACCCCAAAATTAAATTATTGCACAATGGCTCTAAGTCAATTATCTTGCCTTAATGGCCAGAGAGATAGTCTTCTATTTAGACCATTTTATAATTTGCAGATGATACTGTGACTTTGTATTGAAGATAAATTGCAATTTGTTGGGAAAGCTGGCAAGTCAACTGAAAAGAAAAATTTCAAAACTATTCCAAAATAAGTTACAAATAAATCACTTAAGTAAATGTAAAATAAATGAAGTAAAAAAAAATGCTAGAAAGATCAGATTTATGAGCTCAAAGAAAGTTATATTAAAAAAAAACATTAAGTTTGACTACATACAGTTACAGTTTCTGTTTGGCAAAAAGTTTTAAAGTTTCTGGGGCTGGAGAGATAGCACAGCGGGTAGGGCGTTTGCCCTGCACGCGGCCGACCAGGGTTCAAAATCCCAGCATCCCATATGGTCCCCGGAGCACCGCCAGGGGTGATTCCTGAGTGCTTGAGCCAGGAGTGACCCCTGTGCATTGCCGGGTGTGACCCAAAAAGCAAAAAAAAAAAAAAAAAAAGTTTTAAAGTTTTAAAGCAAATTATGTGATGAACTAGTAGGTCAACTTTCCAACACATACAATAGACAAAGAACTTATTTTCTAAGTCACTGTCATCCACTGCTCATCGATTTGCTCGAGTGGGCACCAGTAATGTCTCCATCGTGAGACTTGTTGTTACTGTTTTTGGCATATAGAATACGCTATGGGTAGCTTGTCAGGCTCTGCCGTGTGGGCGAGTAGCTTGCCGGGTAGCTTGCCGGGCTCTCCAAGAGGGGAAGAGAAATCGAACCCGGGTCGAAGGCATGCAAGACAAATGCCCTGCTCGCTGTGCTATCACTCCAACCCATTTATATAAGTAACATTCATATTCTAAAGTGATCTAAAATAGAAAATTATGAGTCTACAAAAAAGATACCAATTCCCACTAAAAGCCTCCAATAAAACTAGATGTTATTTCCCTTATTATAACAAGGGGCATTTTAGATGGCTTACCAAAGAATACTCAGGGGTAAAAGAATGATGTAAAAAATCCATAACATAAATTTTCTAAGTAAATAAATAATTTTTTCAAAATGATAAGGAAATACTAATATACCCAAAGAAAACAATAATACCTTAAAAATATTTCATAGCCGGGGCTGGCGCGATAGCACAGCAGGTAGGGCATTCATTTGCCTTGCACTCGGCTGACCCAGGTTTGATTCCCAGCATCCCATATGGTCCCCTGAGCACCGCCAGGGGTAATTCCTGAGTGCAGAGCCAGGAGTAACCTCTGAGCATCGCCGGGTGTGACCCAAAAAGCAAAAAAAAAAAAAAATATTTCATAGAAAATTCAAACTTCCCTATAATATATAAATAACTCTCAATCTCATAACCAAAGAAAGACACATAAAACTACACTGAAATAAGATTTTAAAATATTAAATTAGGAAATTTATTTTTGGGGGCCATGCCAATGATCCTCAGGGATTACTCCTGGCTCTGCACTTAGGGATTGCCCCTGGCAGTGCTCGGAGTACCATATAGTATTGAACCCAAATCTGCTATATGCAAGGCCGGCACCCTATCAGCTGTACTATTGTTCAAGCCCCAGTAAAATATTTTTCAAAAGTTGACAATGTACGGGTAAAAGGTCTGGGAAAACAAATGTTCAGTGATAGTTAGTAAAAATAAATTAGTGAATAAAATTGGTTCAATTGCTCAAAGTACATTTTGCCAAAACTACTGAAGTACAAGTGTATGCATTCATTGCCTCAGCAATTTCACTTCTGGAATTTACCTTCCACACAAGTTCACAGGAATAGATTTATTTCTAATGTAAAAATATGTAGATATTGTCTGGTGGCAAATAATATAACTGCCATATGGTTCAATAATTCCACTTCTCCATAATTATCTGAAGAAAAGAAAAACATTAACTCCAAACAAATATGTGCTTTCATGGTCATTGGTGCCGGTGGGGAAACCCTGTCACTTGCAGACAACAATAAATGGGCCTCGAGGATATTATGTTAAGTGGAATAAGATAGAGGAATTATATGATCTCATGGATATGGAGTTAAAAGCCACAATAACAAGGGGGGTTGGAGAATTTTTTTTTTTTAAAAAAAAAGCTCATCAATAACAGGGAACAGATTGGTGATAACCAGAGGCAGGTGATGAGGGTAGGTGAAGGGACTCAAAAGGCACAAACAGTTATAAATTACCTGTGGAGGGTCAAAGTAATAGTACAGGAGGTAGGGTGTTTGCTTTGCATGCAGCCAACCTGGGTTCAATCCCTGGCATCCATATGATACCCTGAGCACTGCCAGGAGTAATTTCTGAGTGCAAAGGCTAGGAGCAATTCCTAAGAATTGCCAGGTGTAGCCCCCAAAACAGAACAGAACAAAGAAAATTGTCTGCCATAGAGGCAGGGGGAGGGATGGGATGGTGGGGGATGGGTACTGGGGACATTGGTGGTGGAAAATGTGCACTGGTGGAGGGATGAGTGTTCAATCATTATATGACTGAAATTCAAATATGAAAGCCTTGTAACTGTATCTCACTGTGATTCGGTTATTAAAAAAAAGGACAAAGTTATTTTGATTTGGTTTTCAAATTAAGAAAAAAAAAGGGGTTGTTCTTTTTTTTTTTTTCCTTTTTGGGCCACACCCAGCGATGCTCAGGGGTTACTCCTGGCTTTGCACTCAGGAATTGCTCCTGGCAGTGCTTGGGGGACCATATGGGATGCTGGGAATCGAACCTGGGTCAGCCGCGTGCAAGGCAAACGCCCTACCCGCTGTGCTATCGCTCCGGCCCCCAGGGTTTGTTCTTTTGAATAAACAAAATCTTGAGAAGGAAACCTTGAGGCCAATATCTGGAGCTTCCCAACCCACTGCACTGCCTTCTTCTGAGGACTCTCCGTCAGGAAAGGCTCCATGGAAGAAAAGATATCACAGCCTGGAAAGTCTGAGAAGACACTACAAGTGGCAAAGCATCCCCACCCAACAGGACTCACCAGGAGGAACTGGAAGGAACAGCAGCTCAGCAAAGCCAAAGAACAGTGCGGCTACGGCAGCAAAGCGCAAAAACGAGCCAAAGCAGCCGAAGACACAAGTGCTGGGCATTTCTTGAAATTGAAATTAAATGATTCAATTGAAAAGATTTGATGACAACATGAACAAGAGGAAGAAAAATATAAGAAAACTATGAAATCAATTCAGAAGCTCCAACATTATATCATTATGACCAGAGTCACACAATTACATTCCCTGGAAGTCAAATATGTGGTTTACTTTGCACTGAAAATTGGCCAATTTATCTTAGAAATTTCAAAAATAGCAACAAAGACATTAACCTTGGGGCTGGAGCAATAGCACAGCGGGGGGGGGGGGGCATTTGCCTTGCATGTAGCCGACCCAGGTTCGATTTCCAGCATCCTATATGGTCCCCTGAGTACCTCCAGGAGTGATTCCTGAGTGCAGAGCTAGGAGTAACCCCTGAGCATCGCTGGGTGTGACCCAAAAAGAGAAAAAAACACAGACATTAACCTTGCAAGTGGCTGACCCCAGTTTTATCCCCAGAACCCCAAATGGTCCCCGGAGCCCTCCAGGAGTGATCCCTGAGTACAGAGCCAGGAGTAAGCCCTGGACACCAAAACAAAAACATGGCCGCAAAACAAAAACAGACCAAAAAACCAAAAATTAAAAAAATAAATAGCAACAAAGCCCTGGGAACATTACTCAAGTGGAAGAACAATTGCCAGGCAGACACAAGGCTCTGAGTTCAATCCCAGGAACGGCCCCTAATGGTGCCAAGTGGGAGGGAGGCAGCTCTGCCACTCGAGTCCTTGACACCACAACAATGTGTGTAAGTATAACTATAGTAGGTGACTTCCAGAGTGCACCACAACCTAGTATGTTAACACTGCAACCATGGATGTGTGTGCAGCCCTCAGTCATAACAATAGCAATAGCAATAAAGGGAATGGAAAGGGGAAGATACATAATGGAGGAAGAAATAACATAGCCTGATAGAACTATAAAGTGGAAGAAATCTAACAGGAGGACTAGGTCCTGTTTGGGTGGACCTATCAACATACACAGGAAAATTATTTTATTTTATTTTTTTGCTTTTTGGGTCACACCTGGCAATGCACAGGGCTTATTCCTGGCTTTGCACTCAGGAATTACTCCTGGTGGTGCTCAGGGGACCATATGGAATGCTGGGAATCGAACTTGGGTCGGCCACGTGCAAGGCAAATGCCCTACCCGCTGTGCTATTGCTCCAGCCCCAGAAAATTATTTTTACTCTGACTGATTTTTCCCCATCCCCCTGAAATGTTTTTCTTAGAAACTTATAAATAGCGATCTTGAATAGGATGGGAGTTGCTATAGTTTATGTTTTTATTACTTTTAATAGTGTGTCTAATCGTCAAGCTATAGCATGTTAAGGGGGGAGCAAATATGGAAAATATGAGGCCTGAGTGGGTAGTGCACTTGCCTTGGACGTGGCCAACCTGGGTTCGATCGCAGGCATCCCCTATGGTCCCCTGACACTGCCAGGAGTGACTCCTCAGTGCAGAGCCAGGAATAAGCCCAAATCACAGTTGGGTGTGGACCCCCTTCAAATAAAAAAATCAAATAATGAAAATTATAGATCTACCCCTTTCTTAGATGCAACTAGGACTTGTTGGACCTTTTTGATTTTGACCAAGTTTTATAAGAGCTTAGAAGCTCAATATTAAGAAGAGGTTAGAAATGCTACCAGCCAAGAATACATTCACCTCATTACAGATCAAAGCTCCCCGAGGAGCCGGCTGGTGCTTGATCATAAGCTTGATCATAAGCTTGTTGTTGCAGCAAAGCAAGTGTTAAAATAAGATGAAAGGGCTCTGCTTTTCTTGACTTGCGAACATTGTGAAAATATCCCAAAGAGCCATCTCTCTTTTGTTCTCTTTGAGTTTAAGTTGCAAAACTTCCGGGCAATAATCTCAGACAATCTTTTTCTAGGTTTGCAAGGCTGAACACTGGTTTACTTAGAGGAATACCTGAATTTTCTCTTGGTGGCAATAGGATGCATTGATACCCAAGTTCTAACATAATCCTTTGCTTTCTTTTCTTTCTCTTTCTTTCCTTTCTTTTCTATATTTTGTGGCCACACCCAATTGTGTTCAGGACTTACTCCTGACTTACTCAGAAATCACACCTGGCAGTGCGCAAGGAGCCATCTGGGATGCCAGGGATCAAACCCATGTCAGCAGGATGCAAAACAAGCACCTTATCCACTGTGCTATCTCTCCAGCCGCACCTTTTTAATAGATGCACAATTGTTACCAAACTTATGCTTCACTTGAACATCTATCACATGAAAATCAGGGGCCTGTTGTGTGACCAGATGTGAACATCACTCCATAAAACTAGGATTTGAACTGTGCCCATTGTTGTCCAATTGATATACTGATTCCTAGACTTCCTTATGTTTGAATTAGCCAAGTATCTGAGTTCTGGTGAGCAAAAGTGGTGATAAATACAACTGTCAGGTTGTGTGCTCAAAGGGGCTAGTTCAAAGGGCTGGAGCACACGGCAGGCATGCGTGACACACCAAGTTTGATTTCTGGCACTGCATGACCCCAAATATGGCCATTTGCAGCCCTGATGTCCCCATAGCATCGCTCAAGCACTATAGCACCATGGGGGCAGGCTGGGTGCCAACAGGTGTGGTTCCTGGGGCCAGAGCGCTAGCACAGCGGGTAGAGCATTTGCCTTGCACAGAGCCAACCTGGGTTCAATCTCCTATGTCCCCTATGGTCCCCCAAGCACTGACAGGAGGAATTCCTGAGTGTGGGAGTCAAGGCATTGCTGGGTGTGACTTCACCCACCAAAAAAAAACAGGTGTGGTTTCAAAACCCGTGAGTATTCTCCCCTTTGTCTTGCTGATAAAATATAGCTGTGGTGGCATAAATAGAAAAAATTCTCTCAAGCCAAGCTAGAAGCCTAGAAGAGAAAATATCTGAGCCCCCAAAGAGGAGGAGATTGACCCCCACCACGGCACACTCACCCAACTATCTGGGTAGTTCCTTGTAGATTGTGATGAGAGGGTCTGTCCTCTTTAATTTTCTGTTGTTCTGACCTTTTTTTTTTGATACAGCAACTTAATATTTACATAACCCAATGTCATGCAGTTTTACTATTATACAATGACCATGCTTCATACGGTTCTGTACGGTGTGCATTATATAGTTCCTCTTAAAATCAGAAATGGGTGTATTGATCAATGGATGAGAGAAAAAAACGATAAGTATCCAGGTCAAGAATAAGAGGTGCTGGAGCGATAGTACAGTGGATAGGGCATTTGCCTTGTACACTGCCAACCCGGGTACAATTCCCAGCATCCCATGTGGTCCCCCAAGCACTGCCACGAGTAAATCCAGAGTGCAGAACCAGGAGTAACCCCTGTGCATTGCTGGGCGTGACCCAAAAAGCAAAAGAAAGGAAAAGAAAAGGAAAGAAAAGAAAAGAAAAGAAAAGAAAAGAAAAGAAAAAGATCTGTTTTTGGACATTTGAGTTGTTTTTTTTTTTATTTTGTGGTCACACCCTATTGTGTTCAGGACTTAATTCCTGGCTCTGCACTCAGATTTTGGCTATTGTGAATAGTACTGCATTGAATATGGGAGTGCAAATATCCTTTCTGATTAGAGTTTTTGGGCTTTTGGGTTAAATGCCAAGAAGTGGAATTGCTGAGTCACTTGGAAGCTCAATTCTAAGTGTCCGAGAATGATGATTGGATAAAGAAACTATGGTACATATACACAATGAAATACTACTCAGCAATAAGAAAAGATGAAATTGTGCAATTTGCTGTGACGCGGATGGATCTAAAGACTACTATGCTGAGTGAAGTTAGTCAGGAGAAGGACAGATACAGAATGATCTGTCTCATATGTGGGATATAAACAAAATAGTTGGGGAAACAACAAATACCCAAAGACAAGAGAAACTGAGAACTTGTTGTCAGTGGGAAGCTTACCAACAGGAAAGATATGGGGGGGCTGTTTAGGGGAATTAAGATGGGGTGAGTCACTGGTGGAAGTGACAGTGGGGGAAGGAGTGGATCCCCTGGTGGAAGGTGTGGTGCTGGTGTTATGTGTTATGCATGAAACCCTACTACTATAGGGTGTACTGTAAATCACAGTGCCAAATTTTTTTAAAAAACTGTAAAAGAGGCTGGAGTGACAGTACATCAGATAGGGTGCTTGCCTCACACGCAACCAAGTGGGGTTCAATCCCCAGCACATTATATGGTCCTCTTAGCCCCACCAAGAGTGATCCTTGAGCAACAATCCAGGAGTAAACCCTGAGCACCACTGGATATGTCATTTAAAAAATAATAATTATAACAGAATAACAGGGCAGGGATGATGGTTCAGAGTGCTGGAGTAAAAGCTTGGCATGAGGGTCTGATCTCCAGCACCATGGCCCACCAAGCACCATGCTGGGAGTACCCCCAAATACTGCCCCAAACCATAGCACAGCGGGTAGGACATTTGCCTTGCATGCGGTCAACCCGGGTTTGATTCCTCCATCCCTCTCAAAGAGCCTGGCAAGCTAACGAGGGTATCCTGCCTGCACGACAGAGCCTGGCAAGCTACCCGTGGCATATTTGATATGCCAAAAACAGTAACAACAATTCTCACAATGGAGAAGTTACTGGTGCCTGCTCGAGCAAACTGATGAACAATGGGATGACAGTGCTACTATGCTACAGTGTGGCTCAAAACAAAAGAATAACAGTGGCAGAAACTTTAAGGTTTGTTTTTCTGCTATCTGGAATTATTTATATCTTGATGCTAAAAAATTTTTTGAGGACTACCCATATGACATTAAAGTGATATTAATTAATTATTCTTTCCATAAGTACCATATTTACTTCATTTACTTAAGTAATAAATTCATTTCAATAAAACAATACCATAAATAATACCAAATAATCATAATCCAAATTTAATTGAAGGTTGCTTTATTTAACTTGACAAAATACATGTTGCTTTATAGTTGCACACAAGTTATAAAGAAAAAAGAAGTCAAATGGGTTTTTTTATATTTGTATATTTTTCAGTATCATTAGTAATTTTAAATTTATCTTTATAGTAACTTAAGTCCCATTCACTGCCACTGTCATCCCGTTGCTCATCAATCTGCTTGAGCGGGCACCAGTAATGTCTCCATTGTGAGACTTGTTACTGTTTTTGGCATATTGAATACGCCATGGGTAGCTTGCCAGGCTCTGCCGTGCAGGTGGGATACTCTTGGTAGCTTGCTGGGTTCTCCGAGAGAGGTGGAGGAATTGAACCCAGGTCAGCAGCATGCAAGGCAAATGCCCTACCCACTGTGCTATCGCTCCAGCCCAAGTCCCATTCAGAGAGTTATAAGAATGTGGTCCCTTTAAGAGGTATTGGTGGACTGCAGAGACACTACAGGGGGTTAAGCACTTGCCCTGCATATGACCAGCTCAATCCCCAGTGCTGCGTATGGGCCCCTGAACACTGCCAGAAGTGACCACTGAGCATAGAGCCAGGAGTAAGCCCTAAGCACCACCAGGTGTAGTTCAAAAGCCTAATTACATTACATTAAATTAAAGATACTACTCAGAAAGAGAGGGGACAGACATAGAAAGATTGTATTCATTTGTGGAATATAAAGTAACAGAATGGGAGACTAACATCCAAGAATAGTAGAGATAAGTACTAGGAGGATTACTCCACAGCTTGGAAGCTGACCTCACATGCTAGGTGAAGAAGCAGCTCTGATAGAGAAGGGATCACCAAGCAAATGGTGCTAGGCGGGCCCACTAGGGATGGGAGATACGGGCTGAAAATAGACTTTAGACTGAACATGATGCCTACTTAATACCTCTGTAGCAAACCACAACACCCAAAAAGAGAGAGAGTGCAAATGGGAATGCTTTTCCACAGAGGCGGGTGGGGTGAAGGGGTCAGGGTGGGGGTGGTGGGAGGGATGCTGGGACCATTGGTGGTGGAAAATGGGCACTGGTGGAGGGATGGGTACTCGATCATTGTATGACTGAAATGTAAGCATGAAAACTTGTAAGTCTGTAACTTTGTGTCACGGTGATTCACTAATAAAAAATGTTTTTAAATAATGATAAATTAAAGGGGCTGGAGTGATAGCACAGCGGGTAGGGCGTTTGCCTTGCACGCGGCCGACCCGGGTTCTAATCCCAGCATCTCATATGGTCCCCTGAGCACTGCCAGGGGTAATTACTGAGTGAAGAGCCAGGAGTAACCCCTGTGCATCGCCGGGTGTGACCCAAAAACCAAAATAATAATAATAATAATAATAATAATAATAATAATAAATTAAAGATACTATATGAATGAAAGCTAGAATATGAATTAAGGTTTGAGAAACTGTGATTTTGAGGGTGATTCTCTCTAATCAAACCAACACGAAGTCAGAATTAGGTTAGGGTCTTGGCTTTCCCACTAAATGTCTGTGTGGCCTTACGCACATCCCGTCTCAGGTGCCTACAGGGAAGTGCAACTGACGGCTTTCCGCCGGCTCCAGACCACTGTAGCCCTGACCTTCAGAGATTTCTACAATAAATAAATGGTGAATTCCCAAACAGGCAACCAAGATGCCCTGAAGTTCAAGTGTCACACTGCCCCCTTCTGGAGTACTGGGGTATTCACAAGGATGAGATTATTCAAAGTCCATGGATGTGCTGGACCATAACAGCCCACTTCCTTTCCCTACACCAATGGGCCAGAAAACCAAGTTGGAAGGTTTCCTAAAGGCAGGATGAGAAAAGGATACCAGCAAAGGATAAAAGACAAAGGGCAGCAAAAGAGCAGGTCTTGTCAGGAATCAAGAGGTTCTATACAGTTTCTTTCCATCTATTCCTGAACGCAGAACACTTTATTAGCTGACCTTTCTCAAGAGCCTGCGATATGCCAGGAAGTATGTTCTTAAATCCTCCCCATGACTCTTCCGTACCAGGCCAATATCTGTCTTCAGCGACACCTATTTATTTCCATAGCTTTGCTCTTTTCCCTTTTAAGTTGTTCCTACCCTGGGCTGATGGGAGTGCTTGTTAGAGAGGAAAATGCATTGTACAGGAGGAAGGAAAGGCCATTTCTGCAAACCCAGGAGAGGAAGTACAGGTTACCAGTACAGAGATTCACACAAAGTTAAGGCACAGGTGTCCAGGTATCTGTAGAACACTAACATGAACAAATCAGCTCAAAACATAGGTGAAGAGCTGGAGATAGTACAGGGGTTTACAAAGGTTGTTGCCTTTTATTTGGGCAACACCAGTTTAATGCCCAGCACTACACTTGGTCTCCAAAACACCACCAGGAGTGATACAATAGCACAGAGTTAAGAGCAAGTCCTGAGCATCACCAGATGTGACCCCAAAACAAACACGCTAAAGATGGAATTTCACCTCATGGTGCAGAAAGAATATGGCTCATTCTCTCTCTCTCTCTCTCTCTCTCTCTCTCTCTCTCTCTCTCTCTCTCTCTCTCTCTCTCTCTGTGTGTGTGTGTGTGTGTGTGTGTGTATGTGTGTGTGTGTGTGTGTGTGTGTGTGTTTGGGGGAGGATGTTGGGCCATACCCAGGTGGTGCTAGGGGTTCCTGACATTCTTGGGGGACCATATGCAGTGCCAGAGGTCAAACTGTGGTCAGCTGCACACAACCCAACACTTGAACCCCCGTACCCTTAAATTATCTCTCTGGTCCATGGCTTGTTCTTAATTATCCCAGAATGCTTATGTTTTTTTTTTCTTTATTGTAGTTCCCAGAAATCAAACCTAGGGTCTTACACAAGGAATGCAAGGGCTCCAATGCAGAGCACGCGCCTCTTCCCCACCCCACTCCACACACACCCTCCACACCAGGTCAATACTACTGACTTGATAAAGAGAAAAACACACGTGTCGGTGCTGTCACTAGCCAGGACAGGTCAAGCAACAAGAGGGCTTCCCAGAGCCTAAGAGGTCTTGGGAGGAGTTTTATCATGCTGGATCCAAGGGAAGCATCCCGTTGCTCATCGATTTGTTTGAGCGGGCACCAGTAACATCTCTCATTGAGAGACTTATTGTTACTGTTTTTGGTATATCCAATACGCACGGGTAGCTTGCCAGGCTCTGCTGTGCAGGCACGATACTCTCGGTAGCTTGCCAGGCTCTCCGAGAGGGGCGGAGGAATCGAATTCGGGTTCGACGCGTGAAAGGTGAACGCCCAACCACTGTGCTATTGCTCCAGCCCAACTATAAACTATAAGGGAAGCATACACTTAGCTTAATGGGATTGGAAGGATCCTGCACACCAGCGACTGCCTCAGGAGCGGCCACCACCCAGACCACCCACATGGCCGAAGGTTTCCCCAAGGTAATCTCCAGAGTCCCTCCCTGCATGACACATAACGTGACCATCCTGCTTAGATGTGTCTTCCGCTTGCTTTGGGGAGTCAGACAAACCAATGTGCAGCCACCTAGCTCTGTGATATGACCATTAGCACAGCTGCACAGAAGGCCCCTCGGGCTGAGTAAGAGTGAGTGTGGTTTGGCAGACAGGACGGGGCTGAGGCTGGAGCAGCGTGTTATCTGGGGTCAGGACACTTCCCTTCCCCTTTTGTAACCAGTAAACTGGGTACCCGGGAGGTGCCGGGGGGGTCTTGACTGAGCTTGATCTAAATTAAGGTAGTTCTGTTTTATTACTAAAATCACCAATTATCTTTTGTTCTGTTTGGGGACTATGTACAGTGGTGCTCAGGGCTTCCTCCTGGCTCTGCACTCAGGGGTCACTCCTGGAGGGGTTCGGGGACCATACAGGGAGCCGGGACTTGAATCCCCACCTTGCAAAGGTCAGCCACATGCAAGGCACGTCCCTCCAGCCCACCAATTATATTTCAACTGAACTCTCTTTACATGGCAGCTGCACCAGGATATGGCTTAACTGTGTATAGTTCTGGCTTAGCTGTGTACAGTTCCTGGCACCACAAAACAAAACAAAACCAAAAAAAGGCATGGCAACAAAGGCATGGAATATCCAACATGAGGTCATTCAGAGTAAAAAAATAAATATGACACTCTTATTTACAATCTATTTATTTCAAGTTTCTCCATCACTATTGTCATAGTATTTGCTGAGCACCTATTATGTGCCTTGGATCCCTCTCTGGGTGATGCTTACCAGTGACCCAGATACTCAGTATTGCATTAGGGACTTAAAGTAGGAACTCAGAGGTCAGAGCTCCAGTACAATGAGTCAGGTGCTTGCCTTGCATGGCCCACCCAGGTTCAAACCTGGGCATCTCATATGATCCCCTAAGCACCTCCAGAAGTAATTTTTTTATATATAAATTCATTTATTCAATCACCGTGAGAGCAGTTACAAAGCTTTTGGGTTTAAGTCTCAGTCATACAATGATGAAATACCTGTCCCTTCACCAGTGCACATTTTCCACCACCCAAAACCCCAGTATACTCTTCAACCCACACCCTCCCCCTACCTGTGTGGCAGATGATTTCCACATTACTCTCTCTCTACTTTGATCACATTCAATATTTCAACATCAGACCCACCATTATTATTTGAGATTTTACCCCAACACTCAGATCTGCTAAAAAGGCAACATTAGACAATTTGTTTTCTATTGCCGATTATGAATAGCATATGATGTTGCGCAGCCGCTACTGCAGCCGTGAGATTTTGGAATTCTGAAATTCTAACAATTAAATCTGGAGGGGTTTCTGCCAAAAGCCACTGGGTTCCGAGATTTGTTTCTGAGTCTCTGGGATCATGGCCGTTAAGAAGCCTGATCAGGAGCTAGAGATCCAGAAGTAATTCTTGAGTGCAGAGCCAGGAGTTACCCCTGAGAATCACTGAATATGACTCCAAACCAAAATGAAACATAAAAATAAAAGTTCAGTGCTGAGATAAGCACATCAGGTAACAGCGTTCCTGTGTGATGTATGTTCTGTTCCTACTATGGAAATTGACCAGAAGCGGCCTGCAATTCTACAAAAAGACAAATCTCAGTTGTGTAAGTGAATCATACTTTGGGGGGTCCCAGTAATGCAAGAGAGTTATGGGATACTTCGATTGAAATGGGCAGGAATGGGAGTGGTCCTTGCATGAAATGAGGAAAAAAGACCCAACCCTACTCACAGCCCTAAATATCTCCAGCCCACAAGGTTGCTAGTTTCCATGATAAAACCAACCAGAAAGACTCAAGTATCTGAGTAGTAATCTTTACACATTATTTGGAAGACACATACATTTACATTAAAAGAATCACCTCAAGTGCTTTTTGATTCTTAAAATCATTGGTCCACCACAGGTTGGAACTGAAGGAAGCCATTTTTTTTTTTTGGCTTTTTGGGTCATACCTGGCGATGCACAGGGGTTACTCCTGGCTCTGCACTCAGGAATTACTCCTGACAGTGCTCAGGGGACCATATGGGATGCTGGGAATCGAACCTGCTGTGCTATCGCTCCAGCCCCATGAAGGAAGCCATTTAATCCCAACCTAATCTGGAAGAAAAGTGACTGTTCTTCCCACCCTCTGGGTTATCCATTCCCAGGCTCCTCTCTGTTCTGGAGCAGACCAGGGCTTCAAATGCAGACAAAATCTCTTGACCACTATGATCATTTAAACAGGATAAAACAAATATATGTAAGAAAGTTACTTCTTGTCAGTTCAATCTATAAATAAATGTCAGGAGAGGCAGAGAGATACAGCAGGTAGGGTGTTTGCCTCACACACAGCTTCCAGCTTGGGCACACCCTATGGTCCCCCAAACACCACCAGGAGTGATCCCTGAGCTCCGTCAGACATTGTCCCCCACCACCCAGAAAAGAAACAGAATGTGGGGACAGAGTGAATCCTGGGAGAGGGGTTGAGGCTTTTGCCTTGCATGGTTCTTGAGCACTGTCAGCAGTGACCCTCAAACACAGAGCAGGAGTAGCCCCCACAGCACTACGAAGGGCCCTCGGGATATGTGGGGGTTGGAGGGAGCGAGGGGCGGGGGAGGAACAGGTGAAAGTCACATAAATGGGCATCACAGCCCAAGGTCCAAGATTAAGAGGCAAAGCAATGGGACCAGGGTTGGGGAATGGGGGGCGGTGGGGGCTGGGAGTAATGGGGATGAACCCCATCTGAAGAAAACAGGGTCAGGAGGGTGTCATGGTGAGTAAAAGTCTGAGAAGGGTCAGAGAGAGGCCCCCAGAGCACGGGGCACTCCACGGTACTTTGTTCTTGCTCTCCTCCCTGCTCCGCACTCACATGTCCTTATTTTCTACCCGCTCTGAGGAACCTTTACTCCTCGGCCGGGCTAACCCCATCCAGTCCCTTGATCAGAAGACTCAGTCCACACTGAAATTCGGATCTTGGCCTCCCCAAAGGGTAAAGCGACCTTTCTTCTCCCCAGCCATGCCAGGGGCTGTGTCCGCTGTTGGAGCTTCCCCTCCTCTTCTGTTAGGACCTCCAAATTCAGAGCCCGCTGGTCTACGACCCACCAGGGGCAAAGCAACTTCCGCCTGGGCTCCTCAGGGGAACCGGGGCTGAGGGCATCCAAAAGGCACGAGGCAGCCCGCGCCAAAGACACGACACTTTCTCCCTCTCCGGGGAGAGAGAAGGGTGGCGAGGGAGTTCCTTCCAGAGCTGCGGTTCTACTAGGAGCCAAGAGTCAGCTGCTTTTCATCATCAAATAAATACTCATCTTGTTGGGAACAAGGGAGGGGGAAAAAAAAAAAGAAACATCAGGGAGGTTTGGAAACCCATAAATCGAGCAGGGAGCAGTGGTCATTTGGGACTTGACGCAAAGAGAAAATGCATCAGACATCAGAGGGATGTCAGTCCGTTCAGGAGCCCGGGAAGCACAGGGCCCCCTGGGGAGCCGGTTCTCAGGGTCCCGCTCTGCTCCGCGGTGCTTGCTAATTGCCCGGGTATTTCTGGCTGAGATGAATGTCCTGAGGCGGCCTGTGAAGCTCTTCCCTCCCGGGGCTTGCTCCAGCTCCCGAGACAAGACATTATTTAAATGCCCGAGATGAGCCGTTATTTAAATCCGGCCGGCCCTTGAAAGGCAGCAGAAGGCGGCGTCCAGGTTTCCGGCGCGAGTTGAGGTCCTTGCTGCAGCCCTGTGCTAAGCTGCTTTTCGTTTTCGGGAATTCTTTGAAGTTGTAAAGCCAAAGAGTGCCTGGGGAGCAGCCTGGAGGTACTGAGAGCTTCCAGATACTAGGGACGGTGTATTTGCACATTTTCTACCCTTGGAAGGAACAGCAAATCCGAGGCATGGTGGGGAAGGCTATGGGTACCCCAGGAACCAAGGATGGCAGGGGGAAGGGGAACATACTTAGGCGGTGGGTGAGCATTCGACAAACACCTTACCTGAAAACATTCTCTCTCTCTCTCTCTCTCTCTCTCTCTCTCTCTCTCTCTCTCTCTCTCTCTCTCTCTCTCTCTCTCTCTCTCTCTCTCTCTTCCCCCCAACTTCCGCCTTATCTATCTCTCACTTTTCTTTTTTGGGGGGGCCACACCCAGCAATGCTCAGGGCTAACTCCTGATTTCTCCTGGCTCTGCACCCAAGAACCACTCCTAGCAGTGCTCAGGGCCATATGGGATGCCCGTGGAGCAAATCCTGGTCAGCAACGTGCCAGGCGAGTAAGTGCCTTACTGGCTGTACTATCTCTCCAGTCCCTTTACCTGAAAACTTTCATGGGCACTGCTCGTATTGTGATTCTGACTACCAAAATGACATCAGAGATTTTCTTAGTTGAGCAGAGGTTCTCAAATTTTTATGACTTATCATCTCTTTATCATTTAAGAAGAAAAAAAATTCAGCACAGCCAGGTGTACCTTCCTTAATGGAACAGAGAGATAGCACCCCCTAATTTCCCCAAAGGCCGTTACTGCTTCCTTGTATCATTCCAGTACCCCTCCCCTCACCCCAGTTGGATGGGAAGGGGTGCTTGGTATCTTCCACTTTGGGTAACAGGCTTAATGGCTAAAATTATATATTTATCGCCACAAATACCTGTGGAATGAGGCCCGTCTCTAGGTGACCATGGATATGAGTGTCTCTTCCTTGCTACCATAAACTGTCTCACCTGCAAGGGATGGTCCAGTTCTGATGTGAAAATAGGGTAATATTTGGGTGGTGGGGGGGTATGAAATCTAGGGACCAGAGAGATAGTACAGCGGGTAAGGCAGTTGCTTTGCATGTGCCAGCCCTGATTCAATCTTTGGTACCACCTCTGTCCCTTGAGCCTGGCCAGGGATGATCCCTGAGCACAGAGCCACAAGTATGCCTTGAGCACAGCCTGGTGTGATTCCCCATTAGCCCTTCCTCCCACCCCCCACCCCCCACACAGAGAATTCATGAAGTCTAGCACCATACGTCAAGTGATTAGGGCCCTGAGAGACAGCTCCAAGGACGAGAACATGTGCTTAGCACACAGGAGGTCCGGGTTAGATCATCAGCACCACACTGTGTCAGCCCCATACAGTAAATTAAGATGCTGACATAAATCCCAACTGCCTACAGAACACATGGCCAAGCACGGAGAACATGCTGATGGACGGTGCGGACAGGCACTCAAATCCTCTACTTAGGCAGTAGGGCAGAGGCAGCTCACAGATGTTCTCTCCTCCCTCTCTCCCTCCCTCTCTCCTTCCCTCCCTCTCTCTCCTCCCTCTCTCCCTCCCTCTCTCCCTCCCTCCCTCTCTCTCCTCCCTCTCTCCCTCCCTCTCTCCCTCCCTCCCTCTCTCTCCTCCCTCTCTCCCTCCATGTCTCTCTCTTCCCTTTCCTTCTCTCCCTCTCTCCTCTCTCTCCCTCTCTCCTCTCTCTCCATCTCTCCTCTCTCCCTCTTTCTCTCCTCCCTCTCCCTCCCTGTCTCTCTCCTCCCTCTCTCTCCTTCCTTTCTCCTTTCTCTCTTTCCTCCCTCTCCCCCCTCTTCTTTCCTCTCTCTCTCCCTCTCTCTCTTCCTCCCCTCTCTCTACTTCTCTATCTAATTCTCCTCTCTCTCTCTCTCTCTCTCTCATTTATGTTTCCTTAAGACTCGAGCTTCGGAAAGCCCAAAGTGAAGGGTGAAACTCTAGACTCAGGATCAACAGAGAAATTCTCTTCCCAATTGATGTCTTATTGCTTCACGGCATTCAGAAAAACACTCAAAAGATATATTTAGCTGCTGCCTGGGGCCTTGTTCCGAGCCAGATCTGCTCATTAGGCAGCACTGGAGGAAAGCGCTCCGTGGGGCTAATCTTCTCCCTTGGCCCCTGAACTGCTGGCCATGGCAGACGAGGACCAGGTTACCTTGGCCCAGGGAGGCGGCAGACCCCACGAGCGCTCCTGTGGGGGGCTTCTGTGCCAGGCAGACACCTCATGACGGGGCTGCGCTGAGACCGTGCTTATGTCAGAGGCTAAATCTGGTCTGGAGGATTTCAAAGTCTGCCAGGGATTTATTTCAGGCCTTCAGATGAAAGCATTCTAAAATACCCATCAGAGGGTGGCCCAAAGCCAAGGACAGAGAGACCACGGGGGAGGGAGGTGGATGCTGGAGGTGAGCCCGCCTGGGTGGGGCCTGCCGCTGCGCAAGGATGACCCAAAGGCAGAACCTGGGTCACTGGGGAAGAGAGATCTAGGCGACACCCCAGGCTTCTCTCCTCATGTTCTAGGTCCTGCTGCTCCACCCCAGGCCTTTGCGGGTGCGCTCTGTCTGAACCTCTCTTGGCCAGGAATGACTTCACAACCAGCAGACACTCTTCAACGAGGGCACGAGCAGACCACGGGCACCAAAGAGAAAATGTGATAGGGCCGGAGCTATCATGCAGCACAGAAAGCTCCTACCTTGCATGAGTTAACCTTGACCCCTACACCTCACATGGTCCCCTGAGCACTACTGGGAGTGACCCTTGGGCACAGAGCCAGGAGTAAGCCCTGAGCAGCACCGGGTACACCCCCTCCCAAAAAAAATAGATGGGGGCTGGAGAGATAATACAGTAGGTAGGGTGCTTGCCTTGCACGCAGCTGACGCAGGTTGGATCCCTGGAATCCCCTATGGGCCCATGAGCCCTGTGCACCACCAGGTAGGAGGCAAGATGAAGGAGACAGGTGGGCGGGCAGCAATAAAGGCTTAAAGTCTTTGATACTGGCTGTATTGTTTTCCTTTTGTTTTGTTTTGTTTTGTTTGCTTTTTGTTGTTTTATTTGGGGGCCACATTAGGCTGTGCACAGGGGTCCCTGCTGGCTGTGCTGGGGGACCATGCGGTACAGGATCAAACCCAGGCCTCTTGCATACTAAGTCTGTGCCTCAGCTCACAAAGCGAGCTTTTCAAATATCAACATATCCTTTTGATGTTTGACATATTTTAAATTATCTGAGCCCAACCTCCAAGTGGTCCCGGCCGCCGGAAGTCACACCCTCGACCCACCCTCGGCGCCATCTTGCCACATTCAACAGAGAAGAGGCCAGGCATTCTCGTGAGCAACGCGGCCCGGAAAATACTCCAGACCCGAATTGAGGCCAGCAACACCGGGGATCTGGACGGAGGAGGTGCAGCCTGCACACCTTCTCCAGATGGAGCCCTGGCGACACTGAGCAGCAACTAACACGGCTCCGGCTTGCAGGACTGGGACACATCAAAAACAATCTTTTAATGGAAAACCAATTATCAAATGCTTCCTTACTCCAACAACAATAGTGAGTTTTGTTTTTCAATATGGAACGTAATCAAGGTAAAGAGAAAATCAAGTGAAATTCATCAGTTATAGAGTTGGGGGTTGGGGGCGGGGGCCGGGGGTATACTGTGGATCTTGGTGGTGGGGAAGGGTGAAGGGATGATGTTTGAATATTGTATAACTGATACATAAACCTGAAAACTTTGTAACTTTCCACATGGTGATAAAATAAAAATTTTTAAAATAAAAAAAATTTTTTTTAAATAAAATAAATTATCTGACCAATTATCATAAGAAAAATCAGAACTGAGATTTTATTGGGATTTTGGTTTTGTTTTGTTTGGGGGTCATATCCATAGGAAACTCTCTGCGGTGCCAGGGATGGAACCCGGGTCAGGAGCAGGCGAGCACCCTACCCCATTTTACTTATCTCACTGACCCAAAGAAATAATTTTTTTGGACCACACCCAGTGATGCTCACCAATTACTCCTGGCTGTGCTCAGGGCACCATATCCGATGCGGGGGACTGAACCCCAAGTTGGCCGTGTGCAACAAACACCCTACCTGCTGTACTATCTCTCCAACCCCCTTATTAGGCTTATTTTAGAGTTTTGTTGAAAGTTTGAATTGCATAGGACATCAGGGGAACTCCAAAACTACCTTCTTAAAGATGTTAAATAAATAACTCTGACTTCAAAAGAAAGTTTTTAAAAACAAATTTGAACTGCATGCACTGGAGGATGAGGGACAGCACAAGTTCCCTGTGCACCACTGGAGACACCCCTGAGCACAGGGTCCTGGGTGCCCCTCTGTGGGTGGCTGTCCGGGGATGGGGAGGGGGACCTCGTTGTGCTCATCTCCCTATCTGCGCAGGAGGAAGGCTCAGCTTTCACTCTGCCCCCAATCAGTGCTCAGCACATCCCAGCTACCCGGGAAAGTGAGCAATGAATGAATGGATATAAAAACATGGATATTTTATATACACAAAAGCATTCATACTTTTTAAGAGATTAATTTCATTCCTTTTTTTTTTTTGAAAAATTTTACTTTATTTTTTAGGTATTTTGGCCATACCTGTTGGTGCTTAGGACTAACTCCTGGCTCTGTGCTCAGGGATGAATTAGTTCAAGGCAAGCGCCTAGCCTGCTGTACTATCCCTCCGGCCCCATCGTTCCTTCTCTTAGCTCAATCATCTAATAATTGAAAATTATTAGTCAAATTTTTCTTTTTGTTCTTGGGCTGCTGGTTCTTCCTGGCTCTGTGCTAAGGGGATCAAATGTGTTGTCAGGGATTCGAACTGTATTAAACTGTGCGCAAGGCAAATACCTCATCCCTGTACTACCTCTCTGGTCCCAATCAAATTTTGACATCTGTGTTCTTCTTCTATGTTTTTTCTTTTCTCCTCCTGAAACTCTGAGCAAAATTTAGTTCTTCTGGAATTCCACCACATTCTCTTGAGCTTTCCTTTCGTATCTTCAAATCCTGTCTAGTATTTGAGTCACAGATTTTACACATCCTCTCCTTTTCAATGTGAGTTTCTACAGAACAAGTCTTCAATAATTAAAAAAAGAGTTTTAAAAATTCCCAGTCCCGGGGCTGGAGCGATAGCACAGTGGGTAGGGCTTTTGCCTTGCATGCAGCCGACCCAGGTTCAATTCCCAGCATCGCATATGGTCCCCTGAGCACTGCCAGGGATAATTCCTGAATGCAGAGCCAGGAGTAACCCCTGTGCATCACCGGGTGTGACGCAAAAAAGAAAAAAAATTCCCAGTCCGTTCCCTTTGTTACCCTAATTTTGATAAATGAGGGTCACACATCCAGGCTAGTTTGAGCTGTGTCTTCATGAACATTCTGAGAGAGGTGCTCACTCTGAGTCACTGTGGGGTCACCCACACCCTTGCCATGGGCTACACATCTTTTGTTTAATTTGCTTTTTGTTTGGGGGTCACACCTGGTTGTGCTCAGGATTACTCCTGGCTCTGTGCTCAGGGATAACTCCTAGATGGGCTTGGAGAACCATAAGGGGTGCCAGGGATCAAACCTGGGTCAGACGCGTGCAAGGCAAGCGCCCTACCTGCTGTACTATCTCTCCAGCTCCTGTTCTTTTAGTGACAGTGTTGACACACACCTGGCATATGGTGCCAGGAAGCCCTGGCAGCAGTGCCACTGGGATCACACTGGATGTAGATTGGATGGTACCAGGAATCAGACTCATGGCCTTACTCTTGAAAGCTCAAGTCCTTTTGGTCATTGAGCCATTGCCCAGACTCCAGGCCTTTCTTCTCATTAATTTCAGGGCTGAGACACCCACTACCCAAGAAAAGTCCAAAAACACTGGCTTAATTGATTTCCACAAATATTTTTAAAGGTCATTCTCAGAAGATAGAAAAATGAATGTCTCGCTCATAAACATCCTCTCTAGATAGAAACAAAACATACAGTAGACGCTACTATTTTCTGTGGCAGAAGACAAACATTTCCACAGCAAACAAACAAAAAAGAGCTCTTTCAAGTGTCCTCTCTGAAACAGGGCAGGTTTGTGTCCGGTGCCCCTGACCAGATCACCTCTGGCTGGAAACTCTGAAACACTGTGGGTTTGATGAGCTGCCCCCTAGTTCCACACAGCACTATTGTGCGCTTCCAGGGAAACCCCACTCCAATGTGGTCAATGTTCCCCAGGAGTCTAATTGAGTTGGAAGCATCAGAATGTTCACTGGTCTATACTTGCTCCAACCCGAGACATAAAAAACAACCTGATTATGGGTTCCCCTTGGAAAGCTGTGGAGGTGAAAAAGATCACTAACACTCTTTGGGAAGGGCCAGAGAGAGAGAGAGAGAGTACAAGGGTTAAGGCACTCTCTTGCCTTGCATCTGCAGACATGGGTTCAAACCCCAGCCCTGTAAGTAACCCCTGAGTACAGAGCCAGGAGTAGCACTAAGCATTGCTGGATGAGGCCCAACCTCCCCTCAACCTCCACTTCCGCACCAGTAATAATAATAAAATAGCACTGTTGTCCCATTTTGCTCGAGTGGGCACCAGTAACATCTCCATTGTGCGACTTGTTGTTACTGTTTTGAATACACGATGGGTAGCTTTCCAGGCTCTGCCACGCAGGGGAGATACTTTTGGTAACTTGCCAGGCTCTCTGAGAGGGACGGAGGAATCGAACCTAGGTCAGCCACGTCCAAGGCAAACACCCTACCTGCTGTGCTATCGCTCCAGTCCAATAATAAAATAATCACGGTAAAACTGAAGGCAAAGCTCCATTCTACTATCTTTATTTTCAGGGTGTGCTCTGTTAGCCTCTGGCAGAACTGGGGAAGGGGGTATTAGCAGGCACCGGAGACTAAACAGTGTGTTTGTGTGTCCGTGTGTCTGTGTGTCTGTGCGTGCATGCACATGTGTTACTGAGACACTAGGGGATCATGCAATGCTAAGGATTGAACCCAGGCCTCCTGGATGTAAAATCTGGACACTGACTAATTGAGCTACCGCCCCAAGCCAATTTTTCTGTTTTAAAGCATGAAAAACTACCCGCACTTCTCTTTTGAAGACCTTCCCAGCAATTTCCAATTTCCTCAAGACAGTGCTGCAAACACACATGCAGGCGCTCACTCTGCCCTTCTGCCCTTCTCCGCAGCCCTTGCTCCCTTGATATTTGTTTGCACTTCCCCAGGGAGTCCAAGCAGGAATGAGCCACGGATCCCATCCCCCTCTAGGACACAGGATTCCAAGGCATCCCTAGGCCCTTGACCTCGGCGCCAAGACTCAGACTCACATACCCGGCCCTGCAGGGAACTTCGGAGATCTGAATCAAGCATGCAATTTATTCCAAAGTTTTACCTGCCCTGTCAGAAAATAGGCTTTCATGCGCAGGGACCCTCATGATGGGATTAGTGCTGAGAGAGCTCTCTGTCATGTGACACGGCAAAATGCCCCTCTAGAGCTGGGAAGAGAGGCCTCCAGCCCCGCCACAATCAACTTGTACTGACGTGCAGCCTCCAGAACTGTGAGAAAATGAATTTTTGTTATTTAAGCCAGTCTGACTATGGTATTCTGCCCTGGCATCCAAACTGACTTCATATCGGAGAATAGCTTCTTTTGTTCCAATACTGCATTCACATTTTGCTTTAATCCTTACAATGAACAACCCATAAAGGCTCCTGCCATTATCCTTACTTTTTAGACAAAGAAACGAGACTTGAGAAGGACTTAGTAACTTCTCCACTGTCGTACAGGCAATAGAAATTGGAGTTAGGTTTCCAGCCCAGGTCTGTCTGACCCCAGAGTCTGTGTTTCCTCTACAGCAGAAGCAATCACTTCACCAGGGCTTGTCAGCTGTGGTGCGACGGGCAACCCCACCAAACAGATGCTGCCAGGAAGAAGGAGGAGGAAAAAGACATTTTCCCCGTTATCTTCTGTTTCACTCTCACCCCTGTCCTAAGCCATGTGAAGTGCAAGCTTCCTCCTCCACTGTGGAAAACTCCAACCACAGCAGGATATAGCCAGCAAACTTTTTTTTTTTTTTTAAACAGGCGGGGCACACCCAATGGCAGGAAAAGCCACAAGTAAGGCAAACATGTGCCTGGACTATTCTCTCTATTCACTCTCAGGCTCAAATGTTTGTGAGCCTCAGCAAACATTTGTAATCGCTGCCCAGTTTATGCCAGTGAGACAAGGTGCTTCCCAAGAGTCATGGAGATAAGACCAAATGATCGGCCAGTGGCGCAATCTCACTACATAAACAGGGACTGAACTACGGCATCAAAGCACAGGCTAGTATATGCAGGAAGTCAGAGGACAGATAGCACCTGGGAACACTTCAGGTTCAGGGAACACTTCCACTAAGCAAGTAGTAAGATCAGGAAATGTAGTCAGGAAAATAGAAGGTGAAATGGAGGAGGTTTGTTGGATAACATGTTGAGTAATTTTTGTCCTTGTCCCTCCCACAGGGAGCTTAAGTTTAGTTAATTCCACAACAATGCTAACGAGGCATACCCGGGGCTGGAGCGATAGCACAGCAGGTAGGGCATTTGCCTTGCACGCGGCCGATCCTGGTTCGATTCCCAGCATCCCATATGGTCCCCTGAGCACCGCCAGGAGTGATTCCTGAGTGCAGAGCCAGGAGTAACTCCTGTGCATCGCCAGGTGTGACCCCCCCAAAAAAGAGCAAATAAATGAATAAATAAATAAATACATAAATAAATAAAGAGGCATACCCAATTCCATCAGGCACTCCTAATCCTATACTGCTTTTCTCTTTTCTTTATGTCCTTTGCATGATTTAGTAATGTTTTTTTTGCATAGACACAGGAAAACAGTTGGTGCTATCCTTTTTAACATGAGAGCTAATTGACTCCAAATAATATTACTCCTGAGCATCCATCACATTTACTTGACTTAAGCTTCAGTTGCCCTTACTTCCTAACAGCCCCAAAAGGAGGGTCCCAGCAAGGGACAAGAATGGACCCAGGGCAAGCTGTAAGCAACCCTTGCATCGAAAAGGGACAGAAAAAACACCATAAGAAGTATAATAAGTTAAGAGGATGTCTATGGAACAAACTCTGTCATGATCCAAAAAGAAGTAACTGAATAAGGACCCTGCTAGGGTTAGGAAAGACAAATCTGGCCTGAGGACTGTAGTCTGGGATATATAATGAGATGTCCCCAGGAAGAGCCAACCTTTAAGCTTAATATATCTCTTATTGTGTTCATATAAAATGACTAGAAATATTAGTAAGAAGTAAATTTACTATAATTGTTTAAATGGATTACTAGCTAAGGGAAGGAGGAAACAATATGCCCTTAGGTAGAATCCCACCTTTGAGTGGATCTCCTACTAATCTAGAGTGCTGAACCCCCCAGACGAGATTTTCTCCTTGAGTTAATCTAGAAGAACGTCTCCTGAAGGAGGAGGGCTTTACATCTGTTATTGTTATGATAATGTCCAACCACAACTATGTGTGCCCCCACCCTTCACAATTTCTATGTCACTACGCTGTGAGACTAGAATAAACGGCCATTGCCATTGATTACCAACCAGCCTGGCAGCCCCGTTCCCTTCTTTCTCCATCGCGTTGGCTTGCCACCGAATGCCCGCATTGCGAACCCACACTTCGAACTTGTAGACGTTGCTTGTTTTGTTTTTCTCATCAAACATTGACTTTGGAAGAGCCAGTGCTGGTGATTATGTATGAGGGCTAGTTGTGTAAACTGTAAGTTCAGAAAAGGTCATTTTGCATGTTGTTTTTTTTTTTCTTTACAATGAAACATGATCAGAGTGTATGTTTTATTAGTCAAGAATGGAGGGGCTGGATCGATAGCACAGTGGGTAGGGCGTTTGCCTTGCACGTGGCCGATCCGGGTTCGATTCCCAGCATCCCATATGGTCCCCCCCGAGCACCGCCAGGAGTAATTCCTGAGTGCATGAGCCAGGAGTAACCCCTGTGCATTGCCGGGTGTGACCCAAAAAAGAAAAAAAAAAAAGAATGGAACTACTCCTAGTTTTCTGCTCTGAGAGAGAGAATTCTGTGTCTAAGCCTCATCCACTGACACCCGCTGAGTTTGTCCCTCACACAGCAGCCTCCTCACAAGGGCTGTGCCAGGCTTGAGTCCCCAAACTGAAATACTAATTGGTCATTTCTGAGCACATGTGTCCTGGGAAGGGGGTGGGGGGAGGGGACTGGTGATGGTCATGGACTTGGGAAAGCCCAATTGAGCCAGACTTCTCAGGAGGTAAGACTGGAGGTATCAAAGCCAGCCCCATCCCACCCCCTGTCAGGAAGTGTCAACTGCCACAGATACCTTCTCTCTGGCATCCCAGCCTCACCTTCTCACTGGGGTTCCCAACCCCATTCCACTGGGACTTCCTGTGCACTGAGAGATCCATCCTGCTGAGCTTGGCAGGCCCACCGAGTCTGTACTCTCCCTACCCCCTCTTCCCACAAGCGGTTCCCCCATCCACACTTCTCTGGAATGATTTTTGGGGTACTTTTATTATACAAAGAAGATAGGGCCTGTGTGAGATGTGTGTGGGTGTGTGGGGGGGTGGGGGGATGTCTCAAATTCTCAAATTACAGAAACTGTGCCAAGCCCAATGGCTACCAAAGGAAGAGTTGATTTCCTTATTCATAAAAACTTTGTTAGGATCAGTACAACATCCCATACAGAAGAATAAGGATGCAATGTGCTGGACAGCTGGGAGTTGGCTCTGTGGGAGAGCATTTTCCTCACATGAGTGAGGCCCTGGGGGTTTGATCCCCAGCACTGCAAAGTGGAAAAGGCAACAACTAAAACTGTATGGCAATAACCCAATTATTTTTTCTTTTGGTTCACACCCAACGATGCACAGGGTTATTCCTGGCTCATGCACTCAGGAATTACTCCTAGCAGTGTTTTGGGGGACCATATGGGGCACTGGGAATCGAACCCAGGCTGGCTGTGTGCAAGGCAAATGCCCTACCCACTGTGCTATCACCCCAGCCCCAATAACCCAGCTTTTAGGCTTCTGTTTAACTATTAAAATACAACCCTGTGCAATAATTGTAACCAAGTTCTCTATTTGCCATTAGATGGTATTAAAGCCACAATTTAAAACAATTACTTCTTCCACATTCATTTCTGTCCTCTTTTTTTTCCAGTAATGGTGGCAATGTGGTATTTACATTGGTATGCCAGGTACTAGCCAAAGTGCCAATTTCCATAACAAACTAGAAGATGCCATTCACACATGAAAGCTGAACCCCAAAGAGGTCAAACTACACACACCAAGGATCAGAAGCCAGGATTCAAAGGAAGCAAACAAAAGCTAGAATCAAGACAACCAGATACTACATTTTGCCACCTCTGGAGTGAGAATTGTTTTATAATGTACATTCTGCACTTGTTAGGAAAGAGGGATGCTGAAATAATGTGTGCAAAGCATTGGAGCACACGGCACACTTGTGTGGCATCTGGGTTTTTCCCTGGCACCACTGGTACGGCCAGGTGTAGCCGCCACCCTGGTCAGCACCTGCACCAGAACAAAATGGCAGTCAGGAAAAGTGATCCCATATTAAACCTCTCTAGATTTTCCTCAACTGCAAAATGAGAGGAGAATAAGTCTAGGTTTTAGAGAAAAAAAAACTATTCAACTGATTGCCAAGAGTTGAACTGTTGACATGAAATGTCAAGAAAGTATAGTATTTTATTTCCAGTGGTGGCAGAGAGTGGGGTGGGGGCTGCACAAAAGGTTTACTCCTGGCTGTATGCCCATTGGGCTGGAGGTACCATATGGGATCAGGAGATCAAACCTAGGTCAGCCACATGCAAGGGAAGTACCTTACCCGCAATACCGTCTCTTTGGCCCAGTATGATCATTTTAGGCCATCACCACTGACTAATTTACACCATCTTAAAACTAGAATGTTCAATAAAGCAAATACACTAATACTATCTAGACAGATAGGAATAGAGATCCTTTAGTGAAAGACAAAAAAGTGATGAGAATGAAGCTGGAGAGATGGTCCAGCAGATAAAGTCCTTGGCAGCTCCCAACCTGAGTTTGATTGCCAGCACTCCATATGGTCCCCTAAGTACTATTAGGAATGATCTCTGAGTGTAGAGCCATGAATAAGCCTGAGCACAGCCAGGTGTGGCCCAAACAAACAAAAAGTGATGAGGAAACAACCACGGAATGCAAAAGGGTCTGGCTACATACTTGATTCCCAAGGGCAGCGACCAAGTTATTCAAAGCTAAAAATAATAATTGGATGCAATCCTGAATAATCAATACATGATAAGGAGAAGTAATCAATTAAGTGGAAGCTGTTTCTAAGCATGCCTACATCATGAATGCAGGTCTCTTGGACCCCATTAAGCAGATGATCATAATCCAAAGGAACTAAATTCATATTTGGTGGCATTTCACAAAACAAGACAATCCTATAAGGTTTCAAAGAGAAAAAAAAAGATTGCACACCAAGAACTTTCCACTGCATGCAAATTCCCTGCAAACTTTCATCCTCCTGACCTAGAAGACTTTAGCCCTTAATTTTTCCTCTTCATTTCTCTATAAAATTCAAATAACTCCTGAAATGAATTGATAACCTACAAAACGGATTCCTACTCCTGCCAAGAGCTATTTCTGAAACTAGTCCAAGCTTGGTTCTTCCAGCTCCAGTCGGAGAAAATACTTAGCCTGCCCCCCGAGTACTAGATACTCTTAGGAGCTTCCCAAGCATGGCCCAATCAAACAAAGGCTACAATAACGTTCCTCTGGATGATTCCCTCCACAATCTATGCTGCAAAGACATAGAGATGGAAATTGGAGGAAAGGGTTGAGGAGAGTAAGAAAGTAATATTCTAAGGTAATCGAAAATAAACCCATTCTGTCTAAAATTGATAAGAATTATTGGAAAGTAGGTAAGAAGCCAAACAGTTAACAGCAGCAAGTAATTTCATCCAAAGAGTAAGGCTGTAGACTTTCAGCATCTTTTAAACATTACAGTTTGTAACATCGGAGAAATGCATTGAAACACCTCTTAAAGTGAAAACTTTAAAACCACAGTAACATCTAAGTCAGTGATTCCATAAATGATCCCAACTAATGGAGCTGTCCAAGGCTTTCCTCGTGGGGACTGAAAGACTGGGAAGAAGATAAATGAGAGGCCAGGAAGGTGGAGAAGTGAATCCTGCCTTAGTCTATCCCCCAGGGACAGGAGGCAGTATCCAAGGGTACCTTTCTTCAAGGACATACTCATGACTGAGAAAGTCAAGATATCTGTGCTAAAGAGATTACCTGGGGTTTCTAGACCAGAATCAAGTACAGATTTGCATCTCAAAATGGAATTACAAGTAAATCCATTATAAATTAAAAATATTTTGTCAAAAATGTTTTCCCCACTGCCCACCCAAAGCACCAAATGCCTTAGTTTATTTAGCAAAGTCTACCTTAAGTGTGTTCAGAACATTTACATTGGCCTCCAGTTGGACATAATCATCTGCTAGATTCTAACACGATGCCTGTTGCAAAAGAAAGTAATCCAGGCTTCCTGGAATATTCCTACTAAACTGAGAGTGAAAAGCAGTATGGCTGTATGGATTCTCTCCACTACCATACATCGAAGAAAGCACCCTAGGCCTAAAGAATGAAGCACTGAACTAAAATGAATTGCTCTCTGATGGGGATGCTATAGCAACGGGAACATCAATTTCTCTTGTGATGTGATGAGCTGGAAAATAGATGATAGGAGGCACTAGGGCACTGGCCAAAAACAAAAACAAGAATAAACTCAAAAAGACTACCTACTGTTTCACAATAAAGTTGAATGCTCATGAATTGGGAACCATATAAACTTCGTTTCCCATGGAAGATGAAATACAGGATTCTTTTTTGCTTCCTAATCTCTAGGCTTGGTTTTTTTGTTTTGTTTTGTTTTGTTTTTGCTTTTTGGGTCACACCTGGCATTCCCAGGGGTTACTCCTGGCTCTGCACTCAGGAATTATCTCTGGCAGTGCTCAGGGGACCATATGGGATGCTGGGAATCGAACCTGGGTCAGCCGCATGCAAGGCAAATGCTCCAGCCCCTGGTTTGTTTTTCTATGTAACTCTCTTTATACTTGACTTCTCCTTTATGCCCTTAGTATGTGAGATTTCCCCCCCTCATTTAAGATTCTTTTTCCCTTTCATTTTTCTCTCAATCTTGAATTTCTAACACCCCATCTGTTTCTCTTATTTCTTTTCAATTTTTTTTTTGGCTTTGGGGCCATTCCCAGCTTTGCTCAGGGATCACCCCCAGTGGGCATAGGGGACAATATAGGGTGCCCGAAATAAAATCTGGGTAAGCCACATGCAACGCATCCTGCCACTTTCCTATTTCTCCAGCCTCTACTACTGTTTTATCCAAGTCAGGCCAGGCTGAGAATTATATTCAAAGACATCTCAAGTGACTGGAGCTTGTTTGTTGTCTTTCCACCCCATCCTTTGGAGCTTGGTCCTCAGGGACTATGTGTGCTGGGATCCAACTAGGATTGGCCACATGCAAGGCAAGCTCCATAACCCCTACACTACCTCTCTGGTAGTGTAAAAATCAGTAACTTGATTTTTCTCTCTCTATGTACCAAATGGTTAGCCAAAATGACTTGGCTCTTGACATGCCCCTCGGCATACAACATGCCTATCTGATAAACTGGTTATTATTCCTCAGCATATTGTACAATGTTTTAAGCACCAAATTAAGTCACTGTCACTGTCACTGTCGTCCCGTTGTTCATTGATTTGCTTGAGCGGGCACCAGTAACGTCTCCATCGTGAGACTTGTTGTTACTGTTTTTGGCATATCAAATACGCCACGGGTAGCTTGCCAGGCTCTTCCATGTGGGCGAGATACTCTCAATAGCTTGCCAGGCTCTCCGAGAGGGGTGGAGGAATTGAACCCAAGTCGGCTGCATACAAGGCAAACGCTTTACCCACTGTGCTATCACTCCAACCATATGGTTAAGAACTTTGAAGTTCTTGATAAAAAAAAGAATTTTTTGGGGGGGGGTCACACCTGGCAACGCACAGGGGTTACTCCTGGCTCTGCACTCAGGAATTACTCCGGGCGGTGCTCAGGGGACCATATGGGATGCTGGGAATCGAACCCAGATTGGCCGCATGCAAGGCAAATGCCCTACCCGCTGTGCTATCACTCCAGCCCCTAAAGAAAAGAATTCTGATCTGCTAATTCAAATTATAGACTGTTGTCTTCATAAGTAATTATGAGTACTTAGTTCTCTTCTAGCTTCAGTTCTAGAGAACTTTTTCTAGAATGACAATAGGAAATGACAACCATAAAATGCGACTAATTGAATACACAGTTTGTGCTTTGAACAGCTGAAAGAAAATGAGCCAAAAATTAAGACTCTTTAATCCTGTGAGAAAGACTGTAATCAGATTCAAAGAACAAGTTAACATTATATATTTTTTTTACATTTTTCCCCAATGGAGCTATGTATTTTATTGAAAACATTAAACTGCTAAGACAAAATCTTTTTTTTTCTTTCACAACAGTAATTTTTAAGAGGCTGGAGAGGAATAGTACCTTAGTTAAGGTGTTTGCTTTGCATGCATCCAATCCCTCATACCACATGGTTCACTGAGCCAGGATGGGGTGTGTTAAAATGTTAAGTCTTGAAATAAGGGCTCTTCCCCATCAAAACATAAGGTGAAGAAATGATCAGAAACATCGCCCAAAGAAGACATCCAGATGGCCAACAGGCATATGAAAAAAATGCTCTGTGTTTAATGCAAATTAAAACAACAATGAGATATAACCGGTAAGTCTTACACACACATCACAAAGACCATAAAACAACCAGTGCTGGAGGAGATGTGGGCAAAAAAGAACCCTCATCCACTGCTGGTGAGAATGTCAATTGAATCAGCCTCTTTGAAAAATAATATAAACAATTCTCAAAAAAAATAAATGCATTTCCATATGACCTAGCAATTCTGCTTCTTGGTATCTACTCCAAGGGTCTCCCCAAATACTCCGAGAATACAGCTGTACTCCTGTGTTCACTGTAGCACTACACACTGTCATCCCGTTGCTCATCGATTTGCTTGAGCGGGCACCAGTAACGTCTCTCATTGAGAGACTTATTGTTACTGTTTTTGGCATATCCAATACGCATTGGTAGCTTGCCAGGCTCTGCCGCGCGGGCTCAATACTCTCGGTAGCTTGCCGGGATCTACGAGAGGGGCGGAGGAATCGAACTCGGGTCGGCTGCCTGAAAGGCGAGCGATAGCACAGCACTACACACAAGAGCCAAAAATCTGGAACAGCCCAAGTGACCAAGAACAGATGATTCAATAAAGAAATGATGACATACATACACAATGGAACAATCCTTGGCTGTAAGAAAAGACAAAATTCTGTACTCTGTTGCCACATGAACAGAACTGGGCAGTATGCTGTGAGGTCATCAAGGCGAGGCACAGATCTGCAATGCCCTCTCTCATACGTGGGATATAAAAGGATATAGTAATGAAATAACAAAATGCCAAAAGGCAACAGAACCTAAAAACTGGTACTTAGAACTGAGCTTAGGAAAACAGTGGGGGGGGGGGAAGGAAGTGGGCACTGGGGGAGGAGGTGGTGTATAAACATTGTATCCACAAAATCTACCAGTAACAGTATTGTAAATCACAGTGTGTAAAATAAAAATGGAAAATTAAAATAAGGCTCTTGAACATTTGAATTACATATGTAAACTCAAGGCTCAGGAATTATGGAAGTGTAAAGAATGGTTCTTTAAAGAAACACACTTTGCTAATGAAAGCTCTTGAATGGCAGCTTTGCTACCTGCAAACTAAATCTTTACTACAAAACTACAAACCTACCACTCAACCAGAAGTCTAAAGAATTCTCTGGCTTATAGGCAGCTATTACCAGGAAATTTTGATTTCATACAAACCTGCCTTTATTCTAAGTGCAGTTTAGTCATTAGTAAAAAGCACACACCTCAAGCCAAACAGCCAGCCCATATTTTTCCCTAACAGAAGGAGGCCTCTCTGAAGGCTTTTCCAAGCTGACCACTTAACAGTGGTCAAGCCAAAAATAACCTCGTCAGGCTTTACTAGGCAAATTCAGCAGCACACAAACCCCAGTCCTCGGAGGGCTGAACTGAGCTTCTTAGCCTCTTTCTGGAACCCCTTACCCACACCCAGCCTCCCCCCACCGCCTAATGAGAAAGCTAATTAGGAGTCCAAATTTAAATGCCAAATAAGGAGGGCGATCTGGTCCTAGGCCAGGATCCCCGTGACATCAACGCCCCCCCCTCCTTCCTGGGGCCTCCGGAGAGCTGGGCCGGCAGGACAGATTGATTGGCCCGAAGGGCAGTGTTTATTCGCAGCTGTCGGGGAGGGAAGATCTGTTTCACAAATCGCAAACTCTGAAAAGGGAAAAGTAAAACAACAACATGCCTTGGGCTCTTAGCGCTCGAAGGAAGGAAAAGAAAACAGTATTTTATAAACGTAATTGTGATTACCAGGGTGACCGGAGGGGCCGGGAGGAGATTCCTCTCAAGATCAGTGTCTGGGTCCAGCCCAGGCCGTTTCTTCCTGGTGCGAGGCGACTTCTTCAGTTACTAAGGCAACCCAAATTCCAAGTGCTTTTGCAACCCTAACAGAAACCATCTTTTGAAGCGCTTCTGTGAATCACATTGAATACTGATGATGCAAGCTCGAGTGATAGGTATTTTACAAACATTACCCCCTCCCCCCCAAAGAGGGGGGGGGGTGGCGGTGGCCACCACTCTGCCATAAAAACAAATGACTCGTTTTAGGTTCTCCGGAATTCTGAGATCACTTGGAATCCAGTTTGGGGGCGGTGGGGGGGAGGGAGGGGGTTTGTCCTGGTTTTGTTTGTTTCCCCTCTAGATTCTCGCGGCCTCGAGTCCGAACGCGATTTACTTCGTTTCCCAGACAGTCCGATTTGCACGCGGAAGAGCTTCGGAAAGCGGTTTATTTGGTCCCGCTCTGCCCCCGGAGAAGGGTGGGGGACCGGGATGCTTAGGGTTCGCCCAACTCCGAGCAAAACCGGGGAGTGGGGGATGGGAGACTGGACGAAGGGGAGAGAGACACACGGACACGCAGACAGAGAGACGCGGGGAGGGGAAGGAAAAGTGCAGACGGCCTTATCAAGGCTCGGCGCACCTTGCTGCCTGGCCCGGGTGGCGTGTCCCGCACACAGAAGCGGATCCGAAATGACATTTTAAAGGCCCCGTCGTCGCGAGCCTTTCTTGGCCGTCTCCCCGAGTCCTCGACCTCCTCCTGTCCCCGGAGGGTCGTCAGCAAGCTGAGAAGACCCCGCTCCCAAAGCAGCACCTTCCAGTTGCTGGATGTGGGTTGCGGGAGGCGGGGTGTGGGGCAAGGGGAGGCGGAGGGTGGGGGAGGAAGGATCACCCCCCTGGGCCCTGCCGATCGCCGTGACAGTCCCCTCCGGCGCCGGCCCGAGGTTGCACACACTCGGGGCGCGGAGCGGGCTCACGTGGGGGCGCTCGTGCAGACACGCGCGCGGGGATCGGCGCGCACACAGGCGCGCGCCCCCGACCCTAACGCTCGCGCGAGCACCGGGCTGGGCGGTGGGCACCCCCCGGGAGCGCACCCTTTCTCCTGACCCCCCAGCGCGGCTATCTCCGAGCCGCCTTGCTCCCTCGGGTCACCAGGACGGGAGCCACTCGTCCGCCACGCGCGACCGCAGCCCGGCGTGGGGGTGCGGACTTCGAGACCCCCCCCCCCCGGGCCGCCTTACCTTCGTCTGGGACCGGCGGAGGCCCCCGATCAGCCCCCCGGCTGGCCTACCTGACCCGCGGCCGCCCGGGCTCGGCGGCTGGCCCCCGACACGTCCCGCAGCGTTTCCCGAAGGACCAATCGGGAGAGGGGGGCTGGCCCGGGGGAGGGGGGCCCGAGGGCCCAGCGGGCACCCGGCCTAGACCTCGTAGAGCGGTTTCTATGGCAGCCAGGAAGGAGGGACGCGCGGGGACACCCCTGGCGGAGCCGGGCGCCGGGGAGGTCTGGCCCGAGCGCGAGCGAGAAAGGGCCCCCGCAGCTCCCAGCGTCTCTCGCTCCTCTCCGAGCAGCTCCAGGCCGTGTTGATCCGAGGTTTTTCCCAGTCTTAGAAGACCGTCCTCTTAGTAATCCTCCCTGCACGGCGGGGTTTCCAGCGTACCGCCCCGACAGCCGCCGGGGCTGAGCTGGGAGGTCAGACTCAGCAAGAAGACGCGCTCGCGCCACCCTCTGCCCACACTCCCCTGGTCATTCGTGCCACCCGTGGTTCCTTCGGGGTGACCGGGCAGCGGACTCTTTGGTCCGGTGTCTGCGCCGCGGCTACCGCTCTCGGGCTCATTTAGTAGGTGGCAAGTAGTCTCCCAGTTCATACACTGGGAAACCGAGTTTCGAAGCTGAGTGTGGAGCGGGAATGCAACTCCCAGTCCTAAAGCACGCGGGGTCGCTGGCTGGAAGAGGAGGTCGAGGTCTGAGTTAGTTAACTGCATGAGAGGCACACAGGCCATCCTGGACACAGCCACGCCTGGGGTCCTGGGTTGGATGCCCTGGAACTACTCTTTCCATCGCCTCATGCTTCTAGAGCCCGTATCAGAGATTGCCAGGACAATGCTTGTGAAAACAAAAGTGCCACAGAGGAAACATAATCCAAGATTTAAAATCCTTTTATGACATAGAAGAGAAGCCCAGAGAGTATTCTCCCCACCCCTTTATATTTGCCAGACTTTTACAAAGGAACTTGATAAATACTTGATCAATACATCAATATTGTACTGATCAAATACAATATCCTTATGTTAGGTATTCTTGTGACCACTCTTTTTGTTAGAAAATAGATGCAGAAGGTTCTTGGACTGGTTCAAGGTCACACAGCTGCTCTGGGTTGGTACTGAAGCTGAATCCCGGACTCACTGCTATCTTCTTTTTTCTTTTTTGGGGGAGGCACACTCAGGTCTTAATCCAGGATCTGTGCTCAAGCATCACTCCTTGTGGTGTCGGGACTATTTGCTGTGGCAAGAGGAGCCAGGGCACTGCACTCAAGGCAAGCATCTTACCTGCTGTCCTATCTCTCTGGTCCCTCTGCCAGATGATTCAAAGCGTAAAGAAACAAAAACTAAGAAACAAAACCTTGGACAGCTCCACTGACTGGCCATAGAAATTGGCAAGAAAGCATATAAATGTACCTGTAATGACTGCTTCTGTGGTTTATGTTATCACCTTCTGATGTGCATAAAGTTTCTCTGGGAGGAAAGTTGGTCTTTAAAGGGAAGCCCTCCACTCTGGTGGAGGTGGGTGCAGTAACTATATACATCAATACCATAAGCTATTGTAGCCATGTTACCTAAACTATAATCAAAATAAAAGGGAGCTCCTCAAAAGCAAGAAAATTTGTTTTGGGGGGGGACACACATCTAGCAATGCTCAGAGATATTCTTGGCTCTACACAAGAATTAGTCCTGGCGGTGCACAGGGTACCATAAAGGTGGCTGGGATTGAACCCAGGTTGGTCACATGCAAGGCAAACATTCTACCCACTGTACAATCGCTCTGACCTGGCAAGAGGATTTTAAACAAATGAGTATTCTTTAAAATAGTGCATGTCCCTCCCCCCAGTTGATTCCAAAAACACATTTGCACTCATATTCAGTGAAGCCCTGTTCAGAGAAGCCAAAAATCTGGAAACAACTGAAGTGTCAAAGAACAGATGACCGGATAAGGAAGCTATGGTACTATACACAAAGATACATATACACAGCTATAAGAACAGATGAAATCAGAAGAGGCAATCTGCTGCTGCATGGAGAGGTATAGGAGGATGTAATGAAGTTAAGGAGTAGAGACACATATCTCTTATGCAGGATATAGTCAGAGAATAATACCCAAAGACAACACAAACTGAGAAGTGCTCTTTTGTAGGTAGCTTGGGAGGCGGGTGGGAGGGCAGGCTATTGGGACAGTGGAGGAAAGTGGCCACTCGGGCAGGATATGGTGAGGAACTATAATGCATGAAACACTATATTAACACTATTGTATACTATGGTGCCTTAAACAGAATTAAAAGGGGGAAAAAAAGAGGCAGAGGCTTAGGGGTAGAGTGATGGGAGGGAAATGGGAACATTGATGGTGGGAAATTACACTGGTAAAGGGAGAGGAGTTGAAACGTATAACTGAAACCCAATCAAACGACTTTGTAACTAACTCACTGGTTGATTCCTTTGCCTTGCACGTGGCCAACCCCTCTGTCCCTCTCAGAGAACCCAGTAAGTTACCGAGAATATCCCGTCTGCATGACAGAGCCTGGCAAGCTACCCATGGCGTATTATTTGATATGCCAAAAAAGAGTCACAACAAATCTCACAATGGAAACTCTACTGGTGCCCGCTGGAGCAAATCTATGAACCAGAAGACAGTGCTACAGTGTTACAGTGCACTAGTTGATTCAGTAAAATAGAGGGAGCCTGGGCAATAGTACAGTGCATAGGGCACTTGCCTTGTATGCGTTCAATCCCTAGCACCCCATATTGCATTCAGAGCTGCCAGGAGTGATGAGTGCAGAACCAGGAGTAAGGCCTGAGAATGGCTGGGTGTGGCCCCCTAACCAAAAAATAAACAAGGGCTAGTGTGTGTGTGTGTGTGGGGGGGGTGTTCTTGCCTTGCATGCATACATCTTGGATTTGATGCCCAATACAACATATGGGCTCCCAAGCCCTGACAGGGGCAATCCCTAAATAGTCACAGAAATCCCTAGGCACTAGCTGGAGTGACAACCCCCACGCCAATTTTATTTTTAAAATACTGCATGGGGGCTGAAGCGGTAGTACAGAGGGCAGAGCACTTGCCTTGTATGTGACCAATCCAGGTTTGAGTCCCAAATACCATGTGGTCCCGAGTGCCATTCAGGAGTAATTCCTGAGTGCAGAGCCAGGAGTACCCCTAAGCACTGCCAGGTGCAGCGCAAACACTAAAATAATACATGCCATCGATCTTTTTCTCTAAAGCAATACATACAGGAAACCAGAAAAGAGAGTACAGGATTATACTATTTCTTGTGCTTTCACCTTTTACCATTCAACCCTGGTTCAATGTTCAGCAATGCATACATACAGTCCCCTGAGCACTGTCAAGAATGATCCCTGAGCAGAGTAGTAGGAAGTCCTGAGAACTACCGGGTGTGGCCCCCCAAAATGTTTTTTGTTCTTGGTTATTAGAGTCCTTAGGATTTCCTGAGTGATCCTGGGCTGTATCCTTACATTAGTGCTTTTCTGAGTTGTCCTAATGCATCATTAAACCTAAGTGGGGAGCTGGCCAGGGAGATCATATATGCCAAGGCCCTATTTTGGAGCAGGCATTTGCCATGGGGCAGTCTTATGATACTGACTTGTGGAAACCAGGCAGAAGCCCAGTGGTAATACTTGGTACTTCTGTTGGTGTTGGGAGAACAAATTGCTGTTCTGTTCTATCATGACCTAGTGCACTTGGGATTCTGGTGAGAAGTGTCAACACTCCACCAAGTTGTCACATTATAGAACTAGCTAAAAAACTCTACAAGTGGGAGGGACAAAGTATCTTGTTGAACACTTGAAACAGCATCATGTTTCAATGTTTTTTCTTTTGGAGTGGCTCTGTATTCATTACCTGCAACAATGAATACAACAGCAGCCCTTACTCCTGTACTATTTCTCCAGTACCCTCAATAGCTATTTTGTTACATGTAAATACTTTGCAAACCAAGTGTCAGTCCATGTAAGATTTGTCACTGTAGGTTGTTTCCTCCGCTACAAATTTACTTGCATTCAAAAACACTGATCTAGCCTGCATACCATTTGGGAAAAGTTGAAATGAACTATACTTACCCTTCAAGCTGGTCTTGACAGACCATGTAAAAAAAAAAATCAAATAAATTAACCCTCTTGATATAAAGTGCCATTGTTCCTGATCCTTACTTTCCTTGAAGTTATTTAGAACTCTTGGAAGACTGCTATAAAAAATGAGCCTTGTTTCATTCTTTGGCTTAAGAGTGCAGAGTCTAAGCAATTTCAGCAAGGTTCATTTTATACTTAACACTGTCGTGGCAGTTCATTACATGACAAAAATATTGTCATGACTTTATAATGAAACTTACAACTCAGCAATGACAGCCCAAGGTAAACCAAAAATCCAGATGGCCAGTATCCTCTGGTTTCATTAAAAAATAAATAGGCTTTGTAGTATATATTCAAGAGCCAGACAGATCTGGAAATGCTCATTTAGTTTTTGGTCCTAAAAACACAGTCTCCTGGAAACCAGAGAGATAATATGGGGGTTAAGGTGACTGCTTTGCATCCTCAGCACAACAATCTCCAGAAGTGACTCCTAAACAGAGCCAGGAGAATAGGACCTGAGCACTGCCAGGGGTGGCCTTCCCTGCCCCTTGTTCTAAAAAGCCTCCTGCTATCACCATCTGTCTTCTCCAGTTGTGGTAAGCCATTTTCCTTCAGTTATATTTCATAACTGTGGTACCTTTTATCATCAGGATTACCCAAGAGAGGGCTCATATAACCTTTGGCAGGACACAGGGAATGCCTCCACCACTGAGCAGCATCTTGGACCTGAGTTTCATCTTTACATTTAACACATTAATATCTGTAGAGACAACCTTTGAAAGTAGGCTATAATAAAGCAATTCCCAATGGATAAGTTACCTTATCATGTAAGAACTACAAATTATCAGCCACCTTTCTCCATCTTCAACTCATTTCTGGGCATGATAGATACATACTGAGTTTTCCTGACTCAATTCTTTTATCAGTCATGTTATCAGCAAAGATTCATAAAGACCCACGAGAAAAAAAAATCTAAGCACAAACAACTTTCACATTAAAAATTAAAAAAACAAAGAGTCGAGAACACATAATTTTAAATTTTACTTTAAAAATGTAAATATCTCCCAATATTTAACAGGTAAAGAAAATAGCATATTGGATCATTTTGTGGTTATATTTTATTTTCCAAGTAATACTGATTAAAAATATTTACACACCTACTTTTAAGTCCACAGTTTAGCACTCTTATTTGTATGGCTTTAAAAGTTATAGCACAAGATCTTTACATTAAGGATCGGAGGGAGGGGGATTCATTCAAAACAAAGCCTGATATATTATATACATTTTTCTATACTTTTAAATACATTAATTTTTAAATGATGCTTTTTTTTCATCTGGTGGTAAAAATACTAGTGCAACTTTTCATCAAAATAAAGTTTACCACAGATATAAATGAATTTTTCCAATTGAAACTGGCCTTTCAGCTGCCATTAAATGAAACTCTCAACCTAACAAGTGAAAAAAGGACGTTAATTGTCATTATAAGCAAAAATATAAAGTACTATAGTATCATCTACATTACTCCTTAGAAGTACTATAGCATCATCTACATTGCTTCTTAGAACACAAACTTTGAAAGAACCAGAGATGCTTTATAGAAGTTTCAGTTTTGAAAGGCACATGGGTGTGGTTTTTTCTTTTTGACATTCTAGAAATTTGCCACTACCACCGCTCTGTTTCAGTTGCAGAGATGACATCTGTGACTATTAATGTAGACAAGAATGTAGTTCAAACTAAAGAAAGCCAAAGCCAAAATTTAACTGCACAGTAACAATGCACTTTTCTTCATGCAACCTTGTGTTTCCTATATATTCAATTTTCCTAACATGCATTAGAATACATGTTTGTATTCTAATGATTTTGATTTTACAATATGGAAAAAAAAAACTAGAGGAAGGGCATGACCTGGAGGGGAAGAGAAGGGAGAACCCTTACCACAATGAAAACAGATGTTCGTACCCAACTATCTAATAAGAATATAATCCACTTAAGTTTCCAGAAATAAACATCTCAAAGCTTCCCCCTTTCAATTATGGGGGGAAAATCCCTCCTCTGTGGCATTAATGGGGGTGGGGTAAGAATCCGTTTGTTTTAATAGAAACAGTTCAGCACAACAGGAAAAGAATTAACTTTGGTCCACTTGTCAGCATAAAGACAGTCACACTGCCCGACAGTTCAAATACCTAACACACATGTAAAAATATAGTCATGTGTCATTTCAGTCTAGAACTGGTATAGGTGTTCTGTTTTCATTCCCTGCCTTTTCAGCTTGGGAATCCACTGGCGATCTGGTCGCTACACCATCAGCATCCTCGTGATCTTCCCTGACAATTTCAGCAGCATCTACTTGGCTAGCTTCTCTCTCCTCTTCCTGGTTCATGATTTCCGGGGCCACCTGATCCAAGTCTGCTTCCAGAAGCTCAGTTTGTATTTCCATTGGCATCTGATTGACCCGTTCAACATGGAGCTCCTCTACATGTACTTCAGTACCTTCTTCAGTCTGAATTCGACCTACTTCCAAGTAACTCACCTGCACCTGCTCTGGAAGCTCACTCATGTGTGAATCATGCACTTGGCCATCCTGCAGCAGATCTGGATGGACCTGTTCGACAGTAACTTGTGCCGAGTCCACCTGCACCTGAAGCAATGGCAACACATGGACCTTCCCGACTTGTTCTATAATAGTCATTGACGTCACAGGCTCAGTCTGCACACGGGTTTCTACTGAAAGAACTTCTTCTGTTACTAGCCGCTCTGAAATATTATGAGTATCACTGAGATGCCTACTTAATTCATTTCCTTGCATAAACCACAAGTCACATAAAGTACAATGGTTGGGTTTATCTCCAGTGTGTATCACCAAGTGATCTTTGAACTGGTCCCAGCTGTTGAACACACTGTTACAGACCTGAAACAATCAAACATAAAATGTGACACATTCTCGAGGAAGAGAAACACTTTTCTTAAAAACAAACTACAAGTTCAAAATATTTTCAGAAAACCTGGTTTAAGTAATTTCATGATTTTGCTTTTAGGTCACAAACAGTAGTGCTCAAGGATCACTTCCGGCAGGACAAGGGGGAACCAGATGTGGTGCCAGGGATCAGACCTAGGTCGGTGATGGCATCACCCTGCCCGCTGTTATTCAACCATTATTTCTTCTTTTAGCTGATGGAGCTAATAAATACATTTTGAGAAACATTTTGGCAATTTAACATTTCAATGGAGCGATAGCACAGCGAGTAGTGCACGCGGCCGACCCAGGTTTGATTCCTCCATCCCTCTCGGAGAGCCCGGCAAGCTGCTGAGAGTATCCCACCCACACTGCAGAGCCTGGCAAGCTACCCGTGGTGCAATCGATATGCCAAAACAGTAACAACAAATCTCACAATGGAGACGTTACTGGTGCCCGCTCGAGCAAATTGACGAAACACGGGATAATAGTGCAGTGCAGTGCTAACATTTCAATGAAGAAACACAGATTCAAAGCTTGAATGACAGTACAATAGGCAGGGCACCAAACACGGTCCCCAGAGCCCAGCCAGGAACGATCCCTGAACACAAAGAGTAAGCCCTCAGCACCACCAGGTGTGGGTCAAAATTGGGGGGGAAAAAAAGAAAAATATTCTACAAATTATTAGTATTTAGAACCAACCATATTTTGCGGGATAAAGATGCACTAATTACAAAAGTCGACTACAGCTGACCTGTTAGTCTCTGCAAAATGAAGTGAGTCTGAATTTTTATAATCTATGTAAAAAATATTCATAATATCAGGCCAGCTATGGAGCTCATAATTTACTGATATTGTCTTCTTGGTTAGGCTAAAAAGGTATAATTTCCCTTATAAAATTAAGATGGTGCTGTTCTTTACTCACATTTCTTTCAAAGCAGTGTGCTCTGTACCTCTGCTCTTGACTGTTACCCTTCACTTTTGATAATCTGGGGACACAGACTCCTTTGCTAAGAACAAAACACACCTACAACACATACCTGACATTCATAAAGCTTCTTTCTTCCCTTTTTAGCCCCCACTCCAGTTTGGCATGCTGTCAGGTGACATTTGAGAGTGCTATTTCTAGCAAACCGTTCATGGCAATTTGGACATTCAAACGGTTTTTCACCTATTAAAATAGAAAAAAGAAAAATTATATTGAAAAATAATAAAACCCCAAAGTTTTTTCTAGCTGCACCTTTTCTAGGGATGGTGGCTAAACCACTCCTGGTGATGCTCAGGGGCTATTCCTCCTGGCTTTATTTCAAGGGTTATTCCTGGCAGTAGTGCCACAAAAGATGGGACTCCATGTATCACCTCTTGATCAGCATTTATAATCAAGTAATATTAGCACATTAAAAAAAATCCCTTCAAGCTAGAAATAAGCTTTCAGTGATTGCATCTGTGCTTTCACAAATAAAATTTAGATCCAGGGTTCTGTTTCTTATTTTTACATTTTGTGAAAGAAGTTACACATCTTCCATTTTTAAATCAAGATGAATTTACAATGCTCTACTCATTTCATGGGCCGGAGCCATGGCACAGCAGGTAAGGCGTTTGCCTTGCACATGCCGACCCGGGTTCAATTCCTCCGCCCCTCTCGAAGAGCCCAGCAAACTACCAAGAGTATCTCGCCCACATGGCAGAGCCTGGCAAGCAATCTGTAGCGTATTTGTTATGCCAAAAACAGTAACAAGTCTCACAATGGAGACATCACTGGTGCCCACTCAAGCAAATTGATGAATGGGATGACAGTGACAGTGCCAGTGCCACTCATTTCAAAATTTTTGAGCACTTACTGAGTGTCAGACCACGTACTAGATAAGACATGTCCTAGTTTCTTAAGTTTGTTTGTTTTTTTTTAAGACAGATCAAAGTATTTCATAAAGGGGAAATAATGAGATTAAGACCTGTTGCAGGGGCTGGAGTGATAGCACAGCGGGTAGGGCGTTTGCTATGCACGTAGCCGAACTGGGTTCTAATCCCAGCATCCCATATGGTCCCCTGAGCACCGCCAGGGGTAATTCCTGAGTGAAGAGCCAGGAGTAACCCCTGTGCATCGCCAGGTGTGACCCCCCCCCCCAAAAAAAAGACCTGTTGCAGACAAGGGCAATGGGAAATGTACTGCAGCAGTACAAAAGAGAAAAATGATTAATTCCACCAAGAACTATTAACAGCTTATTCTAGGAAGAGGCAGACAGGCATAAAACAGCTTGGTGAGATGGAAGGAGAGGAATTAGTAATGACTCCCAGATTACAGACTTTCAGTATCAGCCAAAGAACACAAAAATCTACTAAGTTTGACTTGGGGTATGCTGGAAAAAATTATTGACTGCATTTTGTGTCTGTTAAGTTTGACGTTTCTGAGCCAAGTGTGAAGAGAGGGTAGAGATGTATAAATAAATCCGGAGCCCTATCGTCAAAGTGATAGAGATTCAAGTTACTTTTGAGTAGTAAAACATTTGATGTGAATGAAATCTCTCATGATGTTATGTTAAGTAACAGAATCAAGAACCAAGAACAGAAACAATGGAAACAGGAATTAAAAGAACAAGTACAGGGGCTAGAGAGATAGCACAGCGGGTAGGGCGTTTGCCTTGCATGCGGCCGATCTGGGTTCGATTCCCAGCATCATCCCATATGGTCCCCTGAGCATGGCCAGGGGTAATTCCTGAGTGCAGAGCCAGGAGTAACCCCTGTGCATTGCCAGGTGTGACCCAAAAAGCAAAAAAAAAAAAAAAAAAGAACAAGTACACAAACCATCAGAGGGACTGAGGGACTGAAACAGAACTACCACAAGCAGAAGGAAAAATTCTGAAGAAAATCAAAGAAGAAAATTCAGAAACACGAGGGTAGTAAAGAGTGCAAACAGAACATAGATATCAGGTCAGGTAGGACAAGGAGGAGTACCTGGCAGTAACTTTAGCAATAACAGAGGGAGTGGTGTTGTGGAATCAGAAGTCAGAGTACAGTGGAAGAAGGGAGAGGGAGTGAGAGGAAGTCAGTGAAAGGTAAATAAATTCCAAAAAAGCTTGGTAAGGCAAGACAGGTGGGGGACACACGAAGGACTGTGTCAGATGTTTCTTCAGAGGAATTCCCCTTGAGAAGAACAGATGATCTCTTTGGAGAAGACACAACGGATGCTCACCCAGGATGGCAGGAAGACAGATCCAATATCTGCAACGGTGCACTGGGGGCTAGGGACTTAAGCACAGAGTTGAAGATACAAAAAGGCCCTCCACATTAGATCTGAGACATGATTTTTTTTCTCCAACCAGGGAGCTCTAAGAGTAAAACCTTTCCTCACTGCAAAAAATGTGAGAAAGGAGATTTATTTTTGTTTTGTTTTGTTTTTAAAAGAACATGTGGCTCAATAGGCAAGGAAACTTGCACAGAAAAGAAAAAATGAGTGACCAAGGTGATAGTGCAACAGATGGGGTCCTTACCTTGCAGGCCAACCGAATGCAATCCTCAGCATGCCATATGGTCCCCTGTGCTCATCAGGAGTGATCTGAGCCCAGAACCAGTAATAAACCCTAAGCAGCACCAGATGTAGTGCTCCCACCCCCACCCACTCAACTCCCACCCCCCCAAAAACAGAGAAGGGGGAAAAAAGAAAAGAAAAAGTAATTCAAGTTGAACAGGGACATGAAAAGTCAGAAAGGGGGCACTAAACTACATGAAAAGGAATATGAAAGGATTGGGAAACTAAACAAGATAAAACCCAATTGAGTAAGAAGAGATAATTCAAGGAACAGAGTAGTATTTTAGACACAAGTGGAGACACAGCAACAAGAGGTCCTAGATTGGATCCAAGTGGAACAGACAGACGTAACTCTGAGCAATGTGATAGTACAGCAGGACGGTATTTGCCTTGCACATGGCTGAACATGGTTCGACCCCCGTCTCCCCTGAAGCCCTGAGCATAGTTGGGTATGCCCCCAAAACAAAAAAATGAAAAAAAAAAAGAAAAGAATTAGTGTTGGCCTAATCAGAGAGAGAGAGAGAACAAAAGGAAATACCCTGCCATAGTGGCAGTGTGGGGTGGGCGGGGGAGTGGGGGTGGAACGGGACTGGGGAGGGTGGGAGAGATGCTGGGTTTATTGGTGGTAGAGAATGGGCACTGGTGAAGGGATGGGTTCTCAAACTTTGTATGGGGGAAACATGAGCACAATAATGTATAAATCTGTAACTGTACCCTCACGGTGATTCACTAATTAAAATTAAATAAATTATTAAAAAACAAAATAAAAATAAAAATCTACAGCAATTTCCACAAAAAAAAAAAAAAAAGAATTAGTGTTGGTATAGAAACCTCTTTAGTGCTGGCAAAACTGGACGGCTAATTGCAAAAAAATGGGCTTAGACCTCCATCTATCACCATGTACAAAAATCAGATCAAACTGGATTAAAGACCTCAACATCAGACCAGAATCCCTAAGGTACATTGAAGATAAGGTCGGCAAAATCCTCCACGACATTGAAGCCAAAGGTATTTTCAAAGCTGACACGCCACTGGCTAAGCTAGTGAAAACAAAGATAAATAAATGGGACTATCTCAAACTAAGAAGCTTCTGCAACTCAAAAGACACAGTGACCAAAATACAAAGACAGTCTACAGAATGGGAAAGGATATTTATGCAGTACCCATCTGATAAAGGGTTGATAACAAGGATATACAATGCACTGGTTGAACTCCACAAGAAGAAAACTGCCAACCCGATCAAAAAATGGGCTGATGAAATGAACAGAAACTTTTCCAAAGAAGAAATCTGAATGGCTAAGAGGCACATGAGAAAATGTTCAACATCACTAATCATCAGGGAAATGCAGATCAAAACAACAATGAGATATCATCTCACACCACAGAGACTGGCCCACATCCCCAAAAACAAAAGCAACCGGTGTTGGCGTGGATGTGGGGAGAAAGGGACTCTCCTTCACTGCTGGTGGGAATGCCGACTGGTTCAGCCCTTTTGGAAAACAATATGGACGATTCTCAAAAAGTTAGAAATTGAGCTCCCATTTGACCCAGCAATACCACTCCTGGGAATATATCCCGGAGAGGTAAAAAGGTATAGTAGAGATGACATCTGCATTTCCATGTTCATTGCCGCTCTGTTCACAATAGCCACAATATGGAAAAAACCAGAGTGCCTGAAAACAGATGATTGGCTAAAGAAACTCTGGTATATTTACACAATGGAATACTATGTAGCTGTCAGGAAACATGAAGTCATGAAATTTGCATACAAGTGGATCAACATGGAAAGTATCATGTTGAGTGAAATGAGTCAGAAAGAAAGAGACAGACATAGAAAGATTGCACTCATATGTGGAATATAATGTAACTGAGAAGTACAAGTTGGCAACGATGCAACTTCTGGCAGATATCTCTCTGGACTTAGTTACTAAAATACTAAATTACAGAAACCCAAAACTGAGAGGCCGCTAAGTGTGGTCACTCGACCTCACACTTCTTCATCCTCAGCAATGGAAAACAAATTACCTAATGCTTCCTTTTCAGCAGGTCTGACTTTAGGGGAGAGACTCTCCAAACAATAACAGTGAGTTTTGTTGAAATATTGTATGCAATCAAAGTGAAAGTAAAGTGAAATTTATTAGTTACACAGGCGGGGGGGGGGGGCTTAGGGTGGGGGGGCTAGGGGTGTGGGGGTGTTTGGGGTGTGAGGGGGCGGGGTGGAGCTATACTGGGATTCTTGGTGGTGGAATATGAGCACTGGTGAAGGGATGGGTATTCGAGCATTGTATAACTGAGATTTAAACCTGAAAACTTTGTAACTTTGTAACTTTCCACAATAAAAAATTAAAAAAAAAAAAAAAAGAAACCTCTTTAAACTCCAAAAATAATGGGAGATAAAAGTTCTTTTGTGTGTGTGTTGGGGGGAGGGTGTTTAGAGACTGGGAAAGATAGCTCAAATGAAGAAAAGTGCATGCCTTGCAGTACAAGACTAGAGTTTGACATCCCCCACCTTCAGCACTGCTGGGAGATACCAAAAAGGTTTTACCATTCTGACTTGGAACAGACACTTTAAAAGGAAACTAGTAATCCTTTGGCAATCCTGCTCAAATTCATACAAAGGATATATATATTCAAGTTGGCTGATTGCAGCACATTTATAGTAATAAAAGACTAGCAACAACCTGAATGCATTTTTTTTTTTTTTTGCTTTTTCTGGGTCACTCCTGGCAATGCACAGGGGTTACTCCTGGCGCTCCACTCAGGAATTACTCCTGGTGGTGCTCAGGGGACCATATGGGATGCTGGGAATCGAACTTGGGTCAACCATGTGCAAGGCAAACGCCCTACCCGCTGTGCTATTGCTCCAGCCCCATGAATGCATTTAATAGTTGGTATATAAACTAATATTCATACACTGAGTACCATGCAATCACAGTGGTGGGAAAAATCAGATTTACAAATGTCTCATATTTTAAAGCTTTCAAAATTGGGGCCAGAGTGGTAGTATACAGCATTTTCCTTGCAGATGGCAGACCTAGGTTCACTCCCCAGTACTACATAGGGTTGTCCTGTGTCCCACCAGTTAGGATCCCTAAGTGTAGACCCAGGAGTGAACACTGCTAATGTCCCCCCTACCAAAAAAACAAAAAAGTTTAAGGGACTGGATTGATAGCACAGTGGGTAGGGTGTTTGTCTTGCATGCAGCTGACCTGGGTTTGATTCCCAGCATCCCATATGGTCCCCTGAGCACCACCAGGAGTAATTCCTGAATGCATGAGCCAGGAGTAACCCCTGTGCAACACTGGGTGTGACCCAAAAAAGGAAAAAAAACCTAAGGCATTTAAGTGTCAAAGAACTATTATTACATGCTCCCATTATTTCAAAAGCTTGTGTGTCTGTGGGTACTTTAAAAAGCAAATAAATTTGCCACAATAGTACAGGGGGTAGGGCACTTGCCACCCACGCAGCCAACCCAGGTTGGCTCACCAGAAGAGATCCCCAAGCACAAAGCCAGGAGTAGCATCTTGAGCACAGCTGGGTGTGCCCCTCACCCGCACCCCCCAAAAATGCAAGGGATATATCAGAACGATGAACTATAGCTGTTTCTAGGAAGGTCTACTGAAACAGAAAAGGAATTCACATCACACTGTCATTTGAGCTTTTATGTCATTTGCTTCTTTTCTGTTGAACAAGTTAGTTTAATGCAACAAAATATATAAATAGCAACAAGCTAGCTATACCTTTTTTTTTTCGATTTTTGCTTTTTTGGGGTCACACCCAGCAATGCACAGGGGTTACTCTTGCTCTGCACTCAGGTATTACTCCTGGCGGTGCTGGGGGACCATATGAGATGCTGGGAATTGAATTCTAGTCGGCTGCATGCAAGGCAAACACCCTACTTGCTGTGCTATCGCTCAGCCCCGCTAACTATACTTGAAATGTGAGAACAGTACAGTCTTCAAGAAAAGGCCCATGGACAAAGTGACCAGTCAGGTTCACAATTCTGGCCAAGTGCCAGAACTGGAATCAAAATCTAATTCTGATTTCAGATCCATATTCTGAGTCCACACTATTCTGGGTAACTGTGGTTTGAAAATATGATGAAAAGTCACAGTTACAGTTCTCTTTCATGAGTATTCCCATCCTTCCAGCCCTTCCTATAGTTATAGGCAACCGTAATCACCCAAATCAGAGAACTGTATTCCTTCTTTAACCCCCATCTCACAAATTGCTAAATCCTTTGGATTATGCCTACTTGATGTTTCATCTCCAAGTCCTTCCTCATTCTTGTTTCTATTGCCCCAACAGTTTTCTAATTAGAAGAACTAGTAAAATACCCAAATTCTGTTTTGCCAGCCATATGTCAAGATAAAATCGGAACACAGAGCACTTATCAAAATTACACTCCTTTTACTCAAACACAACTCTCACTTTCATACTCTCTCCCATCCTTAAACCACTATTAGACTCTCATACCAAAGAGTATTCCACATGGTCAGCCCCGTCCTACCTGTCTTTCGCCTGGCATTGTTCAACTTGGACCCAAGGCTCTAGCCCAAACAAACTACTAACAGTGCTCCAGGAGCCATTTCTCATTCTCAATGCCTACATGTTGCTGCACGTATTTTTGCCCAAATTGCCCGATTGACAATTCTCTTAAGAGGCGTCAAAAGGAAACACTTGACATTTCAAACCCTCTGCTCACCCAATTTTCAGGAGAATTTAACATCCCAAATGACCACCCTGGGGCCTTTCTGGAAAAGGAAACAGTTGGGTCCCAGCAGCTTCCCACCTGACCTCCACTCTCTCAGCACACCCAGCTCCACATCTCCTGAACCACATGTCGAGTACAATAACTCAACTCCGAACAACTCACACACTTACTCCTCCAGTCAGGGGCGGGCAAGGAAAAAAAGCAATATCCAGCCTAATTCCTCAGAGACTCCCTGACTTCCCCCCAGTCCCCAGGGCTAACTACAAAGATTCACCCTCAACCTAGAGTACACAGCAAACACAACGGGGACAGTGCACAGCCCATCAAGCTCAGAGAGTGAAAACAATAGCATGGAAGCCTCTCCCAGTGCTAACCAGTTCTGTAAATCCTCAGAAAATGACTTTAGTGACACAACATTGAGAACATTTAATGAGTCCAAAAAATTTATGGCACAAAACACAAGAAAGCAGTCAGCAAAACACAAGAAAAATGACAACCTAAATGAGAAAACTAAAATCAGAAAGTGACTAGAAAATGAAGAGTATGGTAGGTGATACAAAAAAAACTCAGTGGAAGTTCTGAGCAACAGTTACAGCAGCTGAATAAAAGATTGAGGAGCTCCAGGATGAGATGCAGGAAAATTCTAGAATATGTAAGATAATGGAAAAACTGTCTGAAAAGAAGTGAGCAGCACAGCAAAGAACTATGGGATGAGTTAAAGAGGAACAGTGTAAGAATCACTAGAGTCTCTGAAGCACAGGAAGGTAAATTTGATGAAGAACCACTAAAGAAATCACAGCTAAGAACTTCCCTGAGTTGAAGGGTGCAGGCACCAAGATCCAAGAGGCCAGACGGTCCTAATGTACACTCAAACAGAAAAACTCAAAGACACATTATAATCTGAATAACAAAGTCCAAACTGAAAGCAACTAAATCAAAAAAGGAAAGTCCATTTCACAGCAGAGCTAAGTGAGCTGCTATGAACCAGAAGAGATTGACAGAATTTAGTAAAAACTTACTCAATGAAATGAACAGCTCACCAAGAATACTCCATCCAGCTAGATTATCATTCAGATTTGAAAAAATGATAGAGCTTCATGAAGAGGTAGCAGCTTAGGAAATGCTTAACTTTGAAATCAGTTTTACAAGAAGCATTTAAAAGAGCTTCAAAGACGAAACAAACTCCACAGCACTTTGTCACTGAGTAGGGCATTCACTCACCATGCTTATGGATGCCCTTATAAATTGAACAAAGGGATTTTTTCTTACCAAGGGATTTTATATATATTCAATAATGAATTCACATTTAATTTATATGGAATGTTTTAAGACTATTTAGGCAATTTACATTCACAAGGGTTCAATTACAATCCTTTACTTATTAATGCAGATATTTAAGCATTATCTTTAAAAATAAAGTGCAAAATACAGAGTGCAGGGCCTGGAAAAAACATCTTTTTTAAAAAAAGTTTTGGGGTCACATCCAGCAATGCTCCGAGTTTACCGCTGGTTCTGTACTCGGGGATAACTCCTGGTGGGACTGGGGGCCAAACTGGGTGCTAGGGATTGAACCTGGGTTGGCCCTGTGCATGCAAGTCAAGCATCTTACCTACCTATCTCGCTGGCCCCCAAACTAATATTCTTAAAAACAATTGTGTACTCTGCACATTTGAAAATATAGGGAAAGGAATTATTAGTTTTTCTGTTAATTCTACTATTAAAATTAAATATAATATAGGAACTTAAAACTTGTAGTGATTATAGGGGGGAAAGCTTTTAACAAATGATTTGCTAATTACCTGTATGTTTTCGAAGATGCTCTTTAAAATGTCCAAAATGATCAAACTGTTTATCACAGTACTGACATATGTGAATTTTTTTCCCAGTTCTTTGCTTCTTACTTACTCCACCTTCTTCGAGGTGGTAACAATTGAGGTGCTGTTTCCATGCACTCTCCCGAAGATACCTTTTATTGCATATTTCACACTTGAAACTCTCAGTGGAGTGTGATTTCATGTGTTCCTTAAAATGGTAAAACAATTTAAATGAACGGTTACATTTCTCACAATGGAACAAGTCCTTCACATGTGACAGCTGAAGTTCCACAATTTCAATACCTTCTACCTGTTTGCTTGCTGGGTCAGATGCACAGCCGTCTTCTTCGCTTATCTGTCCTTTCCTATCACCCTGGCGATACTTGCTGGTAATATCCGCCAACAGTGCCAGAGCAGAATCATCGGAGGAGCCTGTGCTCTGAATGTACTTTATGGACTGCTTAGCAGCAGCCATCTCCTCCAATGTTTCGATGCCTTCATCTTCCACTTCAATTGTACCCTCAGCAATCTCCACTTCAATCTCAACAGGTTCTGATTCTGCAGATGGCAATGACTCAGTGATTACATTGGAAGTTTCTGCAATCTTTCTTTTTTTTGCTTCACTTTTACCTGTGGTATTTTCCTCTAGTGGAGTTGAGTTTTCTTTGTTCCTGAAATTCAAAAAGGCATGTATTTAAAAATCTGTATAAGTCCTAGCTTTTAGGACTTTTTAAAAGTCTCCATGACTTCTGGAGAAATTGATAACCTGGCAATAAAATTTATGTGGCAGGACAGAAAACAAGATCGAAAGACATATTACAACCCAATCTTAGACTTAATTTAATGGAGAAAGACATTACTATTAGTTATCTTGCAGAAGGTGAAGAATGCCAAGGACCCAGGACCTCACACAGCAAGGCAAGTGCTCTACCACTAAGTCACAACCCAAGGGAAAAGATGTTGGGGCTGGAGCGATAGCACAATGGGTAGGGCGTTTGCCTTGCACACGGCCGACCTGAGTTCAATTCCCAGCATCCCATATGGTCCCCAGAGCACCACCAGGAGTAATTCCTGTGCATCGCCGAGTATGACCCAAAAAGAAAAAAAGAAAAGAAAACAAGGGAAAAGATGTTACTTTCACAGTGCTGCTGAACACGTGGTATTCATATAGGAAACAAGAACTGACCTTGAGAAATTCAAATGGATCATGCATGTAAACATGAACTAAAATAACTGAAAGTCTACAAGAAAATCTTTGAACTACTGGGCCAGTGAAAGGTTTTTGATTTTTATTCTTTGTGTCTGGGGCCGTACCCTAGCAGCACTTGGGAGGCTACTCCCTGTGCTGGTGCTGGGGGCACCAGGGGATGCCAGGGATCAAATTCAAGCCTTCTGCATGCCAAGTCTGCATTTAGTCTGTTAAGCTCCCTTCAGCTCCTAAAAGTCAAAAGACCTGTTAAAAGCAGAAACCTTAAAAACATAACAGAAAGAAATCTTAATAACAAAAACTGGTTACAAGGATTTTATTAAAATTAAAAACTATGGGGCTGGAGCAATAGCACAGCTGGTAGGGAGTTTGCCTTGCACGTGGCCAACCCGGGTTCGACTCCCAGCATCCCATATGGTCCTGTGAGCACCGCCAGGAGTAATTTCTGGGTGCAGAGCCAGGAGTAATCCCTGTGCATCGCCAGATGTGACCCCCCCCCAAAAAAAAACCCCAAAAACTAAAATTAAAAACTTTTCACAAACAGGTGAGATGGCTCAGGGGTATGCACCTTGTCCTAAATTTGTTCCCCATCACTGCATCCCCTACCACTCGGTGCACCCTGATAGCTCCCAAGCATAGTGGGGCCGCAGGAGTGAGCCATCCAGCCCAGTGTTGGCTCAGTGTCACCAAGAGGCGCCTGAGTCCTCAGACTACTGGAGGCCCAAAGGAAAAAAAAACATTTTCTTTTAAAAGTCTTTTACGAAATATAAAAAGAATTCTCATCAGTCAGTGGACTCAGTTATAGGAAACTTAGAAGACAATCTCCATGAGTCTGTTTCTGGGCATCACGTAAATTGAGAGCTGTGGTTCTGCACCCAAGTTTTGTCCATCAACTACATTTTCAAAACTGTCTGCAGTGAACAACAGCCTGAAAAGAAAAGACTGCATGCCCTTGGCAGACAGCAGTTTTATTTACTGTTGAGCATTTGTTAAATAAGGCAAAAACAAAGGCAAGATTATCATGACAACAGGGAAACCATTATCATTAAGTTGGGTGCCGGGGTGCTGTGGGGTGGGAATACCCCTGAAGTCCAAGGATGGCTAGGGGCAGTAGTAACTCTGCTTTGCAAGTGTGAGGTGCAAAGTTCCATTCTCCATGACTCTGTCAGGGAGCCGCTATTATGGATCTCCAATGCCAAAATCAAAGGTGTGATCTCCGGTATACCTCAGAGCCTCAAATAGACAGCAAAGTGGCCAGGGCTACGGAGTCTGTAGCTATAGGGATTCTCTACAGTGAAAGAGCCAGACCCCAGGACTCAGCTCAGTGGGAAACACCACTACATACCTTACAAGCAGGAAGCTGTAAGTCTGACCCCTGGTGCTACCCACAAGCATGATTCTGGTGGGCACCAAGCATGATTCTGGTGGTTTTGCTGTCCTAGAATACCCTGGCACATCAAAAGCCAGGGGCGTGCAAACACAACTAGTGCATGACTCCAGGAGAGCACAACTTAATAGACAAGAGATATGTGAGCACTGTAGTCAGGAGATCCCCAGCAAGCTCCACAACCCATGTCAGAGCATCTCGCAGTCACCACAGCAACAGCAAAGGGAAGGGAGCATTAAAATGAACGGATAGTTTAACAAAAGGCGTGGTGTTAGTAGAAAAATAATACAGTTATTAAGGCACTTGCCTTGTTACGCAGTCAACCCCCATTCAATTCCTAGGACTGTATAGGGTCTCCTGAGCACAAAGCCAGGAGTAAGCCCTGGGTGCCATCTTCTGGGTGTGGCCCCAAAATAAACACAACCAAACTTCAAGAGAAGGTGTCAGTAATGATGACACTGCTGCCTGACACCAGGTTTTTGGAAGGGCTGTTAACATAATGAAGCCACACAACCTCCATGATGCTTGAGAGTCAAATGCACCTCTTTACTAGCACAGAATTACTTTCCCGACATCCTCCTCTTCCTCCTTTCCTCTCCCTTACCTTGACTTCAGCAGTTTTCAGAATTACAGGTGAAGTCAAGGTCTCTCTGTTCTTAAGGGCCAATATACACCCACCTAAGAATATGAAAGGAAACCCAGGAATGAGAGAAACTCCAACTTTCATAGCTGTTTGATTCTGCCCATCCCATCATCCCACCTGATTATTTACAGGAAAGCACATGCAGTCAGTTGATATGTATGGCTTAGGCACTATTCCTGGCAGAAAGGGACATTGTTCAGATCTTTCGAGTGATAATTTTATGTCCAGTTGTCGCTTTGATTATCTAAAAAGCATAGCTAGAACTGCTATGTCATGAACTGACATTTCCCAAATCATAAGTGAGAAAAGTCAGCTACAGAGAAGAGCTACTAGAACAATCCCCAGCCCCAACATTATCTGAGTTAAGATTTGGCAGAAGTTGGGGTTGGAGCAATAGTATAGCAGGTAGGGCATTTGTCTTGCATGCAAGTGACGGTTCCCTGAGCACTGTCAGGAGTACTTCTGAACACCGTCGGGTGTAACCCAAAGACCAAACCCCCTGCCCCCCCAAAAAAAGATTTGGCACAGGTTTTTCTACCTTATGATGACAAGTTTACACTATATTGAAGATACTCTGCAAGTTTGTCTCTGAGGTCCTGACTGCAATGTTATCACATCTATACTTGCAGCTGTTACAAATACAAATCTCAACAAGATTCTGGTACTTTCTCATCAAGTTTCCGGGGTCTAAGCAGGTATACAAGTAACACTTGATCCCTCCGGCAGTGAAAAAAATTGTTTCTGCTCCTTCCTGAAACCCAGCACCTTACCAGACACTTTCAGTACTAGAGACAGTATGTGTATTATATGGGCCTTTTACTATTTCCTTATATGAGATAATCTGCACATCAATATTTTGCAGTGAAGTTTCAGCTGACAAAATGCACTGGAAATGGTCCATCAAGTTGAGGTACATTTTCTAACACTGGGGCCAAAACATGCTTCCACTGTGCTATGATCCCACAACAGATGCTTTTGGATAAATATACACCAAGGAGATGTACAGTGGTCTGTAATCCTGAGAAACACAGCAGATCTGTTTTATAAAGATATCCTATTACCATGTTTGAAATTTAAACAGCTCAGGGGAAAAAAGTTTTGTGTGTGTGTGTGTGTGTGTGTGTGTGTGTGTACACAGGAAGAGAAGGAAAGGGGCCGAAGATAGCACAGTGGGAGGGCGCTTGCCTTGTATGTGGCTGACCAGGGTTCAGTCATCCCGTATGGTCCCCCAAGCCCTGCTGGAAGTGATTCCTGAGTGTGGAGCCAGGAATAACCCAAGTATATCTGGGTGTGTCCCCCTATCACCCCCCTAATAAGCAATAATATGCAAATTTGGCAAATATATTAAAATATAAGACTCAAAGAAAAGTATTTGGCAATTGTAGGCATTTTTCCTCACAAATTTTCTGTTACTTCTGAATCAAGCCTCTGGTGCCTCTACCCCACCTCCACCAAAGCAAAGATGGTAAAAAGCATAAGGTTAGTATGAATAAATCGCATTTAATTCAAAATCACAGAACAAACTATAAACCCTGGTTTAATACTTGGAGGTCAGTGTAGGAACTTAGTAACTACTGTATATATAATCTGAAACTGATTTAAATCTTAATTTGAGAAACAATCGCATGTGTGCTATTTGCTATATACTTAACAGTTGAAGGAAGCAAATTATGGTCTCTACATTAAATGAACAGCAAACTACTTTGCCTAATATGATTTATAGTAACCATTTTAAGTGATTAACATTAAAAATACTCTGTTCCTCTTATCCTAACCATTCTTGTACAAGTCTAGACAAGAGGAGACTGAAAAAATAAGTCAAATTATAGGTACTAGAAATGGGACATAGACTGAAGAGATAATACAGAAATTAAGGTACTTGACTTACATGTGACTAACCCCAGTCCAATTCCTGGCAAAACATATAATACTCTGAGCACAGAGTCAGGAGTAAGCCCTAAGCACTGCTGGGTGTAGCCCTAAATCCCCAAACCCCCTAAAAAAAGAAAGATAGTAGAAATGGGAAGCACTATCTTGTGGAAGAACAAAGAGAACAAGAACACTGGTACTAGAAAACGTCCTAGTCCTTCCTAGACTCTAGGATACAGGGAGGAAAGGACAGTAAATGACCTCTGTCCTTCAGAACTGCTCAAAGGGCCTTTCCTCAGGAAAATGCTGTAGCTCTCCACAGCTGTTACAAACATTATAAAGTTCATAGCTGAATCTGTAATCTCCTTGCAGATGACTCTGATCATGATTTCATCACCATTTCCCTTAAATTAAGATGACTTGGAAATGGCAGAGTATGATCATGTTCCTGCATGTCCTGTATCACTAGTTTAACCCACTATGCCAAATGCTGAGACTTCGTTTATGAAGTGTTACCTAGCTGGCATTTAGGTATCTTCATTACAAACAAAACAGATGGGGAGAAGAGGGAGGAGGGCATAGCACTCTCCCCACCCCCCCCTCCCCAGAGTGATAGTACAGTGGGTAGGGCATTTGCCTTGCACATGGCTGACCCGGGTTCAATCCCCCAGCAGCTCCAGCCTCTACAATAAAATTTTTATTCCTGGGGCTGGAGTGATAGCACAGCAGGTAGGGTGTTCGCCTTGCATGTGGCCGACCCAGGTTCAATTCCCAGCATCCCATATGGTCCCCTGAGCACCGCCAGGGGCAATTCCTGAGTGCAGAGGCAGGAGTAACCCCTGTGCGTAACCGGGTGTGACCCAGAAAGCAAAAATTTAAAAAAAAATTTTTTTCCTAAATTGTTTAAATTGTTACACTGAATCATCTGAAGTCTTAAAAGTCACTCCTTAATTACTGCTTTCTATGAAAATATACTTACTTTCTATATAAAATACCCCCCCACACACATACACACACACACTTTGATTCAATTCCATAGTAGCATACCAATAATCACCCCCCAGTCCAACATTCTGAGACAGCAGTGTTTTCATGCCGGAGGCCTTGGTTCAATCACTGGTATCATAAGATCTCTTGAGCGGTACTGGGAGTGACCCCTGAGCAAAGTCATGAGTAGCCTGAGGACCACAGGTGAGATTCCGTCCCACCCCTACCCTGCCCCACAAAACAGAAGGGAAAAAATCAGCTGTACCTGTTTATGGCTGCAGTTACAGAGGTGGCATAACAAGTTGGGGTTAGTTACAAAGGAGCAAACCAAAACTTAATAAGGGGCTGGAGTGGGGGAAGGCAACTGCCCTGCATGCAGGCAATGTGGTTTAATCCCCAGCAGCACACATGGTCCCGAGGCCTGCCATGAGTGATCCCGAGTGAAGCCAAGAATAAGTCCTGAACACTGCCAGGTGTGGCTTAAAAACTGGAACAAAAAAAAAAGCTTTAAAAAAGAAATGTGGAAAACTAGATGACCATAAGGGAGTTTGACATTACTGACATCACTTAAGAAATTTAGAAAGTAGGGGGCTGGAGTGATAGCACAGCGGGTAGGGCATTTGCCTTGCACAAGGCAGACCCGGGTTCGAATCCCAGCATCCTATATGGTCCCCTGAGCACCGCCAGGAGTGATTCCTGAGTGCAGAGCCAAGAGTAACCCCAGGCCCTAAGCTCTCAACTCTGCCTCATTTTGAGGTTCTGTGCATGCAGGGTTGTATTCAATAGCCACATATTGAACACTGGCAGTTATGCCCCAATACAAAGAACTCCAACAAAGGCTTGGAGATGTACTAGTTTAAGGAACTAACTCTGCGTTAATTACTAGTTGATCAATAAACTTTATTGGCCACACACAAAGAATAAAGACTTAACACATGTAACACTCTTTTTCTCTGCCCACCCCTCCCACACACACAACAATAAGACATGAATACCAGGAGTTTACATATTTAAACTTCCAGTTTTCAGAATAAAATCTAAGAATTGTAACAAAATAGCAAAGCATAGCTCTTCCCTTGGGGAGAAAAGGCTACTGTCCTCATGGTAGTCCAGATACAGTATTATAAACTGCTCTCTTGGGCCAGAGTTGATAATACAGTGGGTAGGGCATTTGCCTCGCATATGGCTGACCCGGGTTTGATCCCCAACATCCCATACAGTCTTCCAAGCATTGCCAGGAGTAATTCCTGAGTGCAAAGCCAGGAGTAACCCCTGAACATCTCCAGGTGTGAGCCAAAAACCTACCAAACAAACAAAAACACCCTGCTATCTTCCCGTTTTCAGAAACTCTACAGAGCGTAACGTCTGCTTAACTGTTCAAGAAAAGTGCATCACTGTATCTATGATAAGAAAGCATGGCAGTCTGGTCATAATTGTCATAAAGATTTAAATAGGCATAGGTACATGTATAGTTTGTATATTTTGTATACTACAAAAATAGTACAGCTATTGTTCTTATCTTTAACTCCCAATGACTATACATTATGTGAACTTAAAACGCCTCTCCCTTGAGTGGGAAGGGATCAAAGAGCCAGGAGTAACCCCTAACCACCACCAGGTGTGGTCCAAACCCCTAACCCTCCCTCCACATACACATACAAACACACACACCCCAAAACTAAAACTGTGTCCCAAACCCAACTTATGCCAAGAACTTTGGAGTGACGTTACCACAAATCCGGTATTTTTCCACCCATATGCGCGCGCGCGCGCGCGCACACACACACACACACACACACACACACACACACACACACACACACCACCCCACCCCACCCAACCCCACCCCCAGATCTATCTCCAATTTGAGAAGGATGGCCTAATCAGGTATGTACCTCAATATACCTTTATTTTGCCACCTGTCTCTCTCTGTTCTCCTGCAGAATGCTGACTTTTTTCTGAAAAGCAAGCATTGTTCCCCATTTACTAATACTTAGAGCACACTTCTTGAGTCAGCGACTAGACATCAGAGAACATACACATATAAAACTTGTCAGAGCAATAGTTCAGCGGGTAGGGTGTTTGCCTTGCATGCACAGATGACCTGGGTTCAATCCCCAGCACCCCTTGGACCTGTATGAAAGTGATCCCTGCGCACAGAACCAACCAGGAGTAAACCCAAGTACTGCGAAGTGTAGCCCATAGCCAAAAAACAAAAACAAACAAAAAACACCTTGTAAGAAATGTTTGATCTAGGAGACCAGGCGTGTCACTCAGTAGAAAAGTGCATGTCTTGCATGCATGAGACCAAGGTTCAATCCCTGGCACCACAAACAAGAAATGAATGTGGAACTTGGTCATTCAACTAATAACTCAAGAAAATAGCATTCATGGAATGGACAATTATAGGCAAATTAATTGTGCTTTCCTACACTATCTTTTAACTAAACCCCACCAGCGAGTCCCACTAATCATTCTGGTCCATATGTAACTGATTTTACAAAGCCGCACTTTAGTGTTGCGCCAATAATCTATATTCTGATCAAAAGGAACAGAACAAAGGGAGAAGCAGTTCAATTTATTTAAATCTAAAATTTTTTTTTGGTTGTTTCGTGGTGGTTTTTTTTTTGTTTTGTTTTGGGGCCACACCTGGTGGTACTCAGGAATCACTCCTGGAGGGCAGAGGGGACCAAACGGGGTGCCAGGAATCAGACCCAGGTCAGCTGCAAGCAACACATGCAAACTACCTGCTGTACTACTGCTTGAAGAGAACAGTTCAATTTAGAATATTATGTACTAGATACTACACCAAGTACTTCACAAAAATTTAATCACCAATAAATAATCCTAAATAGAAAGTATTATGATGTCCATGTGATAAACTAGGAAACTTGTGGAGAAAACACAACAAGGCCACAGAGATGTAGTGCTAGGATGATACCCAGGCACAGTGTACATTTTGATTTTTCAGTCACTTTACTAACACTACTTATTTTTTTAGTTTCAGGGTCTAACCAGCAGTGTTGAGCGCTTAATCCTGGCTCTGCACTCAGAGATCCTTCCTGGAGGTGCTGGGGCACAGGGGTCATATGGGATGACAAAGATCGAACCTGGGTTGGCTGCATAGAAGGCAGGTGCCCTGCCCGCTGTGCAATCAGCTGCACTAACACTATTCTTAAGCATGTTATCATTTAATTCTTTTTTCAAGATATTTTAATACAAGAAATGACTCTGAAGTAACTGTTCTCAAAACCAAAACACAACAGAAAAATTTTCCTTTATTAGGTGCTTCAAAACTCAGAGCTAGATTTAGCCAATTTGAAGATTAGATACTTAAAAGGTATATTGGTCACAGTGTATTTCTAAACTCACTGATTATCACCCCAACTTGCCTATTTTATCTTAACGTTATCATTATTTTAAAGTAGTACCATATTAATAGTTGTAAACCATACATTAAAAGCTTTGTACAACAAAATTAAAACAAAACAGGAACACCTTACAGAAACCCAGAGAACACCTTAAAATCTGCCTGCCTTATTAGATATGAAAGATACTACCTTAATATCCACATAAGGACAAGAAATTCAGTGTAAGGGAAAGATCAGTACTAGAAGACTTTGACTGTCTTAAAAATTAGCTTCAGGAGGGGCTGGAGTGATAGCACAGCAGGTAGGGCGTTTGTCTTGAATGTGGCCGACCTGGGTTTGATTCCCAGCATCCCATATGGTCCCATGAGCACCACCAGGGTTGGTTCCTGAGTGCAGAGCCAGGTGTGACCCAAAAAGCAAAATTAAAAAAAAAAAAAAAACTTCAAAATGCCATTTAAGGTATCAAACAGGGTTACCAGAATTGACTACACTCCCCTGCACCTCATTAAAAAAATTGGGCAGGGGCCACAAGGGTTAGGCATTTGCCTTGCACATGGCTCATCCAGGTCTGACCTCAGCACTGCATGTGGTTCTACCAAGCACTGAGCAAAGCCAGGAGGAGCTCTGATCACAGCCTTTCACCCCCCAAAAAGGTAATTACCTGACTTCAAGGGCTTTAATAGCTTCTAGCATTTGTAGAAACTCTGCTGCTTTCCATACATCATTGGCTTCTTCTTCACCTTGTATCATTAACTTTGCTGTATACGTGAACTCAATTAAATGACGAAATGCCATTTTACTAACACCTGTAATTGGAAAAAGAAAGATTTCTTAGTATTCACATTGACTAGATCTTGTAATATTTAGTTAAAAAAGAAAAAAACGACAAAACACTGGTGCTGGATTTGAGGTCAAAACCCATGGTGTTTGGATCATCCTAGTAGTGTTCCAGGAACCATGCAGTGCCAGGTCAAACCTGATACCCTCACAAGTAGAATCTACTGAGCTCTCTGGGATTTGACTCCTGTTATTTTAAACAATTAGCTCCTGGTGCACCTCATTTTCATGTCATCCACATCCAGTTCTGGGTACATAAAGTCCCTTCTGGGACTCTTTCCCATTTCTCATAATTCCTAAAAAGAACTATTTCGTGTACACACACACACACACAGGCACACACAAAAAGTGATCTCCTGGTAGGATGCTAATTTAAAGTGTCCAGGCGAGACAGACAGACAGACAGACAGACAGACACACACACACACACACACACACACACACACACTCTCTCTCTCTCTCTTCCTGGTAGGATGCTCATTGAAAGTGTAGCAGTTTTTTAGTCAAGATCTAACATCATCTAGTATGCTATTTTCAGACCTTTCCATAAATATCCCCAAATCTCTAACAAAACAATAAAATGTGTCATTCAAAGTAACATGAGTTGATTAATCATTACATGTTAGATGCATACAGTTGTCAACCAGGGAGCACTCCATCAACTCAGCTATTGAATCTTCACTAGTTTTCAAAGCTAGTAAATTAAGTTCAGTTCACCACTCGGCCTAGTCTGCACTTCAAGGCCCTCACATTACTCTTAACCACTAATTTCCCTTCCAAATTTGAAATTTTATCAATAGACACTATAATCCTCAAACCAACACTTCACTTTTTTGAGGAAGGTGGGGAGAAAAATTCACAATCAGTAATACTTCGAGGATCATGCGGCTCTGGGACTCTTTTGAACACCTCCCCACAAGAGCTTCCCTGCTTCATTTACACTCACCCTCCTGATATGTTTCATCAATTTTATTTGATGGTACAGATCCTACCACCGACCACCCACTACCCTCCAAGATTCAATTCTTATGCCTCACATCTTCAAGAAACTGCTCTTGAATACTTCCCCTAGGCTGAACTCTATATTTGTTCTGGCCATTATAATTCAAGGGCATCCCTTGACTGTAAAATACTTCCAATAAAATGACTGTGTCTTTGTGCAGTTGCTTCACAGAACCTAATACAATGCTTCCTAAAATAAAGGTATGTATGATAGAAATAAAATACTAGTCACGTTAAGATTACATAATTCCAAGTTTATTATTTGTGTGGTTTTTGTTTAACTTGTAGCCCAAAATGAAACGGCGCCACTCAGAGCCACATTATTATTTCAATCTACTAATAAAAAATTACAAAAAGCTACTGAAGGAATAAAAAGAAAAACGTCTTTTGTTTTTTTTTTTTTTTTGAGAAAAATACTTTTAGCATGTATTTTTATGTTAAGATAAGCCTAAGTACGGGGGCCGGAGCGATAGCACAGCGGGTAGGGCGTTTGCCTTGCACGCGGCCGACCCGGGTTCGATCCCTGGCATCCCATATGGTCCCCCAAGCACCGCCAGGAGTAATTCCTGAGTGCAAAGCCAGGAGTAACCCCTGAGCATCGCTGGGTGTGACCCAAAAAGCAAAAAAAAAAAAAAAAAAAAAGATAAGCCTAAGTAGGGGCCTGAGCACATAGGGTACTTGCACTGCATGCAGCCAACCCAACTTTGATCCCTGGCTTTCCACATGGTCTTCCCAGCACTGCCAGGAGTAATTTCCAAGCACAGAGTTGGGAGTAACAACTGAGCATTGCTGGGTGTGGCCCAAACACATACCACAGGGCCCAGGAATGTCTTAGTGGTAGCATAAACTCCTTGTATGTGTGAGGACCTTGGTTTCAATCCTGAAAAAAATTTTGCTGCTTTTTCAGAACAAAAGATCAAGAGAGTTTAAAAGTACAAAATTTATTCCTAAAACCAATTTATTTTTTCCTGACGTGTAATGGTTTAATTTTTAATCAAACACATATATAACGCTATATATGGCATAACTATATACTATACTCAATCTTACTAATCCTATTAAGCATTATTATAATACCCATTTTACAGATGAGGAAAAAGTTAACCTCTCAAAGTCACATAGTTACTAAGTGATAAAACTAGGATCAGACCCAGAATACCAAAGTCCAAGACAAAGATTTTTAAGCAGGATAAGAGTCTGAATACCCATCATCCTATTCACTCAAATTCACAATCTCTTATTTACAATTCCAAAGTCCTGCAAATTTTACCATTAATTTGACAGCAAAACTTGATCTGAATGAGTACAGATCTATTTAATCTTTATCTCACTTGAAGTAAATATTAGTATTCTAAGGCTCCTGAAATACATGGTTATGAGAGGTTTCTCTAGACCCCAGTGGAAGTATTATTTAACTGAATTATTTTTAGAGTAAAAGAAAAATGTTACAAATCTTTGTTTTTTGTTTTGTTTTGTTTTTTTGCTTTTTGAGTTACTCCTACTCTGCACTGAAGAATTATCCTGGGAGCTCTGGGGACTATATGGGATGCCAGGAATGGAATGGTGGGTCGGCTGCAGGCAAGGCAAATTCCCTACTTGCTGTACTATCACTCCAGCCCCCAAATCTATAATCTTAAAGAACACATCTGCCCTCTAAGGATTTAATAAAGAACTATGGGCTTAGTCCCCAATCTTGGGTAATCAAAATCATCTAACGTCTTAATCTCCAAAATTAAAGCAGGTACAGAAAGCATTTATTGCTAAGAACCCCAGGTGCTTCTTGTGTAATCAGTCGGACACTGGTACTAGGAATTAACCAGTGACCTAATTAGCTAAGAGCACCCAATTCAAACCCAAAACATCTGTCCAGAAAAGTAAACTTCCAGTAGATAGGTTTTTGCTAATATATTTTATTCTCTACCACACTAGCTTAGTGACTTTCTAATTTCAGGCCATTTTCTCACCAATACTTACCCTACCTTTCATACTAGAAATATTGAGAATAGGATTTACCTAACCAAAGTATCTAAAAATGTTAATATACCTTACACCTAGTCTGTGTTATATAAATACAAAATTTTCTCTGATGGAAAATTACTCAAAACATGTTTGTACTTGGATGTCTTATCGTTTACAACAAAGGCTAAAATTTTGAACGCAAGTGTAGAATTGCTATCAGCTTTTATCAGGTGCTTTTGGATCTGTGGTATCAGGATAGAAGGATAGACTTAGAAAATTGGAGACTCAGGTTGGAAGACTGTTTTGAACATGGGTATAAAGGTCAGTCTACTAAAATCTTTTTTCTACTAGAGCATAAAAAGATCCATAAAGGGAGAGGGGGATTAAATTTAGGGCTCCAGGCTGAACACATATGCCCCACCCCTGAATCTCATCTCTAGTCCCTATTAAAGGGAAGGTCACTGTAGGGGGTCACTGACCCAGTTCAATCGCTGGCACCACATATGGTATCCTGAGCAAGGCTAGGCATCACTCTTGAGTAAAACCAGGAACAGCCCTCAATACCACATGGTTTGGCCCACCTACACACACACACAAAGAAAGTAAAGATTTTATATGGTGGTAACCCAAGAGACAGCTAAAGCTGAACGCAAATGACTTTAAGACAATTCTGATTGCCTATGGGAATTTATGGTTCTAATCAATGGTATTAACTCCAGGAACCACGAAAACAGGCAGAGAATGAGCTCAATTTATAGCTAATGCAAGTTTATACCCGTGAACATATTTACAGCTTGAGTTTCTTTTACATGTTGTTTGCAAAGCCCGATAAAGACCTGATTCTCAGAGATAGTTTAGCAGGTAGGGCCCTTGCCTTGCAGGGTTCAACCATACCCCATACGGTCCATTTTCCTGCCTGGAGTGTGACCCCAAAAGGAAAAAAAACACAAAAGGTTATTTTCAATGCTGTCCTTGCACAGGTGTCATCCTTTGGCAGTGCTGTTCTAACTGTGCGGCACGTACAAATTATCTGGAATTGATCTTGATTTAGGAGGTCTGGGACAGAGCCTGAGAATCTACATTTCTAACAAGTTTCCATATTTTTTGTCTAAGTACCATTCGGCTGGAGAGAGAGAACAGCGGGTAGGGCATCTGCCTTGCACACAGCCAACCAGGGTTCGATTCCTCCGTCCCTCTCGAAGAGCCAGGCAAGCTACCAAAAGTATCCCGCCCACATGGCAGAGCCTGGCAAGCTACCTGTGGCGTATTCAATATGCCAAAAACAGTTAACAACAAATCTCACAATGGAGACGTTACTGGTGCCCGCTCGAGCAAATTGATGAACAACGGGAGGACAGTGCTACAGTGCTACCACTGGACCTGTGACGACATGTTAAATAAGGACCTAAAGAACTTTTAAATACAAAGATATTTGGATCCCACCCCTCAAAATTGAGCTAATTTATCTGAAGTAGAGTAAGGGCATGGTACAAGCGCTTGCATATCAGCCAGCTAGCACTTGACTGATATGTTCCAAAGTGCAGCTAATCACAAGAACCATCATTATTATTACTCACATTTTACAGATGAAAATTCAGGTCTAGCTACTACAACTGTGTGTTTGCTCACTGATTCAAAAAAAAAAAAAAACTAAAACAACAAAAACCTGGACTTAATGTACAAATAAAACTGAATTTTGAAATACAAAGAGAAACTCTGGTCTAAGAAAAAAAAAAAAGGAAAGGGGATTATGTGGGTGGATCAGAATCTTGGTTTTTATTCTTTCCTGACAGCCCTGCCTCCAGGCAAGTGCCAGTCCTGATGCTACACACCAGTGGCTAAAAGCAAAGGCACCTAAACTCTAGAGAAAGTTCTTAACTGAACTAGGAAACGTCAGTGATTTTCAGTTAACAGACTTCAAAATACTGAAGGCTGGATTCCACCCCGAGATATTATTCTAATATTACTGCCATGGTTAGGATCTCAACCAAGTCATTAGGACTATCAGAAAGATATCACAAACTTCAGAAGCTCTCCACGAGATTCAAACAAATGTGAGGACATCTGATATAGACTATGATCTGAAGAATATGGAGAGAACTCACTTGTTTGGAGGGCCACTTAGCATCTCTTAGAGCCTATTCCTGGAGGTGCTCAGAGCAGATCCTCAGGGATTGAATTCTGGTCAGTCATACACAAGGCAAATGCCCTATCTACTGTATTATCATTCCAAGCCTGAGAACTCACATTTCTTTCTCCTCTTTCTCTCATTCCTTCCTCCAGAAAACAGATCCTTTTGCAGGAAGAATATACAGCACAGTGAGACTAAAAGTTGCCATTTTTTCTAGTCATGAAAACCATGAAAGCAAGCTCCTGATCAAGAAAACAAGGTTCTGAAAAAATATCAGAAGAGGAAGCTGGAGAAAGGTTCTCCGGATTTGTTGGTTTTTTGGTTTGGTTTTTTTTTTTTTTTTTTTGCTTTTTGGGTTATACCCAGCGATGCTCAGGGGTTACTCCTGGCTCTGCACTCAGGAATTAATCCTGGCAGTGCTCGGGGGACCATATAGGATGCTGGGAATCGAACCCGGGTTGGTCGAGTGCAAGACAAACACCCTACCCGCTGTGCTATCGGCTCCAGCCCTAAGTTCTCGTGATTTGTATGCAGTCCCAACTTAATACCAAATCTGCCACAAGCTGCAGTGAGCTGAGGTGATAGCAAAGGCTTTGGAAACAGCACCCTGAGGTACCACCAACCCAGGGCAGCACATACAGCACCAAAACAGCACAATAAAGATCAAAAACCAAAGTTTAATACTAGCTAGCTAGCTAAAATAAAACCCACTAGGGGCTGGAGCAATAGCACAGCGGGTAGGGCGTTTGCCTTGCACGTGGCTGACCTGGGTTCGGTTCCCAGCATCCCATATGGTCCCCTGAGCAACGCCAGGGGTGATTCCTGAGTGCAGAGCCAGGAATGACCCCTGTGCATCGCCGGGTGTGGCCCAAAAAGCAAAAAAAGAAAAACAAACAAAAAAAAAACCAATTAAATAAAACCCACTAATGGCAAAAGCATTCCCCAGAGGCTTTCTGCAGCGTTAAGGCAAAATTCATGATATAATCTGAAATTACTTAACATATTTTACTCATTTTAAAAAGGGACTGTGGCGGCTTTTGGCCAAAATGCATCCCGACTACTCATTAGGTTTCCGGCGCTGGACCACTCCAGGTGGAAATGGGTTTCGTGCCTTGGCCTATTTCCCCTGGCAGCTCGGTCGCCACTGCCATCTTCCAGAGGCCTAGGGACAACCAGGGAGGGGCCTCATGAGATGGGGGCGGAACAGGTCCTCCCTACCCCCCACCCCGACAAAACCCCAAGTTGCCACCCACAAAGGAGCCCTCTGGCTGCTGATCGAGCTGTTCATCAGCCATGATCCCAGAGACTCAGAAACAAAGCTCGAAACGCAGTGGCTTTTGGCAGAAATCCCTCTAGATTTCATTATTAAAACTTCAGAATTCCGGGGCTGGAATTAGCACAGCGGGTAGGGCATTTGCCTTGCACGCAGCCAACCCGGGTTCGATTCCCAGCATCCCATATGGTCCCCCGAGCACTGCCAGGAGTAATTCCTGAGCACAGAGCCAGGAGTGACCCCTGTGCATCACTGGGTGTGACCAAAAAACCAAAACAACAACAACAACAAAAAAAAACTTCAGAATTCCAAAATTGCGTGGCCACAATAGCGGCTGTGCATCATCGTATGCAATTCATAAACAGCAATAGAAAACATTGTCTAATGTTGACTTTTCGGCAGATCTGAGTGTTGGGGTAAAATCCCAAATAATGGTAGGTTTGGTGTCAAAATGTTGAATGTAATCAAAGTAGAGAGAGAATAATGTGGAAATCGTATGCCACACAGGTAGGGGGAGGGTGTGGGATGGGGGGCGATTACTGGGGTTTTTGGTGGTGGAAAATGTACACTGGTGAAGGGTTGAGTATTTCATCATTATATAACCGAGACTTAAACCGAAAACTTTGTAACCACTCTCACGGTGTTTCAATTAAAAAAAAAAAAAAGGAAAGAAAGAAAGAAAAAGGGATGAGGCAGAATGTCCAAAGTTATACAACTAGCAAGCAGTGAAGCCTGCGCCACAACTCAGGTTTTCTAAATGGGACTCAAGGTTTCCTCTACAGCCAGGTGACCTCACTTAATAGTAGAGTAGTCTCTACTTTAAGTCCTTTAAGTTAAGGACTTAAAGTTACATTGGGCCAAAAAGAGATCAACAACTGAAGCACGTAGTTTTGCTTGTTCTTTTCCCTTTTCACCATTTAAGCCACATGATTACAATAGTGTTAATGTTCTATGGTTTTGATTTACATTTACCACACCTTACCACCACCAAAGTGCCCAATACCCTGCACCACTCTCCTTATGTTATTTCTAGTTCAAGTCTTTGGAAAGGCTGCCCACGTAGTGGCTGAGCAATGCCAGGTGTGGCTGCAAGATTTTAAAAAAAGATACTAAAGCCAAACCGACTCTTTGAACTGGAAAATGAGAATAGAAGAGTTTCTTCATCTTTTATTTTCTTATCTTCCCAGTTTCAACACTGTGAGCTGTGTGCATAACTATAACAGACTTACCAGGGTCAAAAGTACTGAGAAGTGGGCTGGAGTGTTAGTACAGTGGGAAGAATGCTTGCCTTGCATGTGGCCACCCCGTTTGACCCTTGGTCCCCCCAAGCACTGCCAGGCGTCAGCCCTGAGAACTGCAGGGCGCAGCCCAGAAGGGGGACGGGGGTAGGGGGGAACTACTGAGAGGAACAAAAGATACTCACAAAATACTCATCCTTCAGAAAAAAAGAACCATCCTACTTTTCCTGACAAGTCATATTCCTCAATCCACCAGCAAGCAGTCATTTAATTTTTGACTTTTTCAGAGTGTGAAATCTTTCCTTCTGAGGTAAACTTACCACTCATTCTCCCACCCCAGAAATACCATTCGGCAGGAAGTCACCAGTGCTTGCTGCATGTCTTAATCACCCACTTTTTGGAGATGACAAGAAAGCAATTGAGGTAAACTGCCTGGATCCCACAGTAACTCCCTTAGTGAAAAAACGAGTGAAATCTTATAATTGAATCCAAAAGACACTGGATTTCTCCCTTTGGTTAGCTTTATGGACTTCGTCACACCTGTGTTCTGTCACAGATAACCAAATAATCTATCAATACTAGAATGTTAGAATAATCAGCATGTGCCAAAACAGATTATACTTTTGTTTTTGTTTTAGTGCCACACCCAGCAGTGCTCAGGGTTTACTCCTGGCTCTATGCTTAGGGCTTACTCTTGGCAGGGTTCAGGGGACCATATGGGGTGCCAGGGATGGATCAATTCCAGGTCAGCCACGTATATGGCAAGCACCCTGCTCACTGTACTGTATCGCCCTAGTCCCCAGAGTATTCTTTTTAACTCTTTACATTTTCTTTACTTCCCTAGGCACCAAATTTCCCCAAGGGCATAGTATTTCTAAGCAACACGTTCAAAACAAAGAACATATGCAGAGAAATACAAAACTAAAGCTCAAAAACCTAAAACAAGTTCAAACTATTTAGACAGAAAAACTGCTTTCTGATGGGAAAAGGGGAGGGGGTTTAATTAAAAAAACAAAAAGCATGGAAATTAGTAACATAAATGGAAATATCGCAAGCTCCACTTCAGTCAAGTAACTTTGAATTTGTTGCCTAATATATGTTGGAAAAATTAACTTCAAAAAAGTACTAAGAACCTCATAAAACACACATATATCACATAGCATAATACCTGGCAATTAGCAGACTCTTAAAGAAAAGTGAAAACTACGAAGGCACTACTTTAAGGCAATCAGCAGATGCTCCTATCCACCCATACCTTCCACATTCATTAAAAGCACTAGAACTTCCTCTGATAATCCCATCATTTCCTCTTTCCTTGCCTTTTCTTGTGGCATCCCACAGCACACTGTTGCCCTCATCTTACTTTTGCTATCACAGGACAGCACATGAAACCTACATGATTCCACCAAAGACAGTAACTGAATTTTAATGTGTTCAAAAAGACAGACCCATCAGTTTCAGCAACAGAAAAAAAATCTTTTGAAAGACCAATATCTACAACCAACTTAAAAAGTTTTCCCTGGCAGATCATTTTACCAAGCACTTCACTGAAAGTAAGAATTCTCAGGTGTCAAAAGAACAATGTATCCTGTCACCTAATAGGAAACATTGATGCCTGTTTCTAGGATGTCTTGCTAAATTAACTTTCTAAAACTTCCATTATGTTTGCTATGTATTGTATTTAAACAAGCATTTACCTTCTATCTCCACCAAAGGTTCCTGAGTAAATTCCTGAAAGAATTTGTAGAAGAACTTGCTGCAAGCAGCCAAAACAGCTTTATGGGCCTTAAAATGGTGTCCTAGATAAAAAAAAAAAAAAAAAAGAAAAGAAAACCATACATAAACCACACCAAAAAAATAAAACCTGTAAAGCTATAAAATAAACCCAAAGCCCAAAGATTAAATGGAAACATCTCATCTTCATAATACAATAAAACTAAAGATTACTCGTCAGCATAGTCTTGGCAACTATCTTGATAAATTTCCATCTCAATTAGCCAAGAAGCCAAACCATCACCTCGGACAAAAAAATAAAAAAAAATAAACTAAAAAGACTTTTAGTCAGCTTTGCATAGGCCACTTTACCTCCTGCTACTTAAGAAGGGTACATACTACTCCATTCAAAGTGCTCCAGATAAACACAGCAGAAAAAAAAAGGTCTGCACCTCATTTAGGGGGGTTGGGGGGGGGGAACACCACAGAATAAGCACCAAACTGGATGCGTCTGCTCTAGGAAGCGTCAACAGGCTTAACAGTTACAAGCTCGATCTGCAGCAGAGGTCCTAATAAAGCACAGCTTGCCTTGAGAAGCTTCTTTTCCCAGGGGGTGGGGGGGAAGCTACGCCTGCCCCCAGCTGCGGTTGCCTTCATTAACGACTACTAAGGGCTCCATTTCACTGGTCGGGGGTGGGAAGGCGGGGAGGGGACCCAAAATAGTGAGTGCCGGGTTCTGCAAAGGAGTCCGCACCTTCCCTTCCCTTCCCTGCCCAGCCCGCTCGCCCTCACCCGCACCCCCCCACCCCGCCCGCAAGACCACTGGGGTGAACAGCACCACAATCCACATCTCCCAAGTGAGGGACGCCGCGGGAGCCTCCGCCGAGGGGACGGTCCGCTCCCGCGCCGGGGCCCCACGCTGCCCCGCCAACACGCTTCACACCCGCGTCTGCACCGAGGAAAACTTTCCCGAGCGGCGGCAGGAAGGGAAAGGGCGGCGAGGGGCACGTGGGCAGCGGCGCGGAGGGCCGGGCCGCCCCCCGCGGCCGACGGCGCGGGTCCAGGGAGCGGGCGGACACTGACAAGCGCCCCGGGGACTCCCCGGAAAAGCCTCGGGACCGGGGGCGAGGGGGGGAGGGGGGGAGACGGTGGGGGGGGGCAAAGGGGGACGGCGACTGGCGCCTCGACCCACCGTCCACGATCAGGGTGATGTCCGTGAAGCGGTCTTGCTCCCGCTGCTCATTCAATCGGTCCAGGATCATCTTGTGGTGCTCGGGGAACTCTTGGAGGCATTCCATCGTCTCTTCGGCCTCCATGGCCGTCGGGGGTGCTCTACGGAAAAGAGGGAGCGGGAGAAGGGACACCCGTGAGCCCGGGCCGGGGCACCCCACCCCGGAAAAGGCAGCAAGCTACCCACCACCACCAGCAGCAGCAACAAACAAACAAACAAACAAGCCAGCGCGCCCCCCCCCCGGCCCCCCGCCAGCAGTGTGAAGAGAAGCGGGGGAGGGGGAGGCCAGGAGAGAGGGAAGACCCGGGAAAGAAAAGAAAGGCGAGCCGGGGGTGTACGCGGGGTGCGGGGGGGGCGCGCCGCGCTTCAGAGGGGGCCGGAGCCGCGGCGGCGGGACTCCGAGCCTGACCTAACTGGAGTCGGGAAGAGACTCGCGCTGGAGCCGGGTGGGCACCGCGCCGGAGGCTCCGGGCGCGCAAGTCCGGCAGGGGGTAGGGAACCCGACGGCCGGCCGCGGCGGCCCGCTAACGGCCCGCCCAGCCCTTCCCGCCGGGGCCCGGGCTCCCGCCGCCCCGGGGACCCGGTCCGGCCCCGCGGCCCACAACGACTCCCCGGGTCGCCTCTCCCTTCCCCCGCCCTCCCTCTGCTCCCCCGCCCCGACCCGGCCGGCACTCACTCCGGGGAAAGGAGGAGCGGCCCGGGCCGGCGCGTCACTTACGTCGACGTCCTGCGTCAGCACGTCAGGCTCCCGGCTGACGCCTCCTCGGCGCGGCCCGAGAGCGACGTGCCACGCCCCCTCCCCGGCGGGGGGCGGAGCTAAGCGGGGGAGCCCGAGCGGGAGGGGGGACGTGGCGCAGCCGAGGGCGAGGCGGCGCGCGCCGAGAGGAGGAAATGGGCGGGCGCAGGGGGGCGGCCCCTTTAAGGGCCTGCCGGTGCGGCCCGCGGGGCGTCTGAGACGCCGCCGGGCCGCCTCCCGCACCCGCCGCTCGGCTCCGCTCGGCTCGGCTCGGCTCGTCTGGCCGGCGAGGACGCTCCCGCTCTCCCACTCGGCTCGCCTCCGCTTCCCCCGGGGCGCGCTCCGCCCCTACCGAGAGCACCGCAGCCGCCTTACCTAGCTCGCCGTCCTCCCGCTCTCCTCTCCGGCCCTCCGAACCTTTCCCGGCCTGCTCGGCCTTCCTGCCCGGGCGGAATTCGCCCCCCGCCCGGTCCCGCTCCTGAGGAGCGCCTCGCCCTCCATGGCCCCGCTGGGGCCCCGCGCGCGCGCTCCCCGCTCCGGTCTGGCCGGCGCACGTGCGCTCGGGCTCCGGGACCCGGCCGGCCGCGGCGGCCACGGGCGCGAGCACGTCCCGGCCGCCTGGGCTCGGCCTCCCGGGTGCCCGCCCTCCCCGTGCGCGGCCGGCGGGCACGTGTCCACTCGCCCGGGCACCCGGCGCGCCGCGCGGGGGTTACCACCTGGCACTCCGGACTGCAGCTTGCAGCGTCCGGGCTGGGGCGGGCAGTGGCCTGGAGAATCGGCCTCAGGCAGTTCGCTCACTCTTCCCTTCTGTCTATACTTGAGGGCCACGCGCGCCGGTGCTCAGGACTCACTCCCAGGCTCTGGAACCTTAGGGAGTGCTCAGGATCGAACCCGGGTGGGCCCTGTGTGAGTGCACTACCTGCTGTACCATTGCTCCAATTTCCAAACCAATAATAATAATAATAATGGGGGCCGGAGCGATAGTACAGAGGGTAGGGCGTTTGCCTTGCACGCGGCCGCCCCGGGTTCAATCCCCGGCATCCCATATGGTCCCCTAAGCACCACCAGGAGTAATTCCTGAGTGCAAAAGCCAGGAGTAACCCCTGAGTATCGCTGGATATGACCCAAAAAGCAAAAAAATAAGAACAACAACAACAAAAAAAGTCAATGGCCTATATAAAAAGCGACATGAAATCTCAGTGTTCTTGTTTTAGGTGAACACATGCAGAAATACCAAGATTATAGCATTCCGGATATTAAAGTGTGCAGGGGACAAAACCACCCATAGGCACCTCCTCAGTAAAGCTAAATTAGATTTTCATATAATCTGAGCTGCATCCCTGGTCCCTCTTCAGGTGGGTTTATCTTTGTAAGGGAAGAGGCCACACCCAGCAGTGCTCAGAGACTCCTGGCTCTGTGCTCAGGATTGACTCTGGCCCTGTTCTTGGTGCGCTGCTCTTCTTACCTGGTTTGCCACATGCAAGGCAGGCACCTTTCCTGTACCAGCTCTCTGGGCAATGTGGTTTTATTTTCTCATTTGCCTAATTTTTTTTTTTAATGGCTACTTGACATTACGGGCTGGAGAGATAGTACAGCGGGTAGGGCATTTGCCTAGCAAGTCTCACAATGGAGACATTACTGTTGCCCGCTCGAGCAAATCGATGAGCAACGGGATGACAGTGGTACAGTGGTACTTGACATTATGTGGTAAATTTCCCCCCCCCCTTTTTGTTTTTGGGTCAAACCCACTAGTGCTCAGGGCTTACTCATGATTCCTCATTCTTAGCAGTGCTCAGGGAGTCATGTGGTGCAATGGATCAAACTGAGATCAGCTGTATGTACTGCACGTGCCTGTACTGTCTCTGTGACCCCAGTTTGGGGGAAACTAAGATCATTCTCTCTCTCTTCCCCTCTCTCTCTCTCTCTCTCTCTCTCTCTCTCTCTCTCTCTCTCTCTCTCTCTCTCTCTCTCCTCTCTCCTTTCTCTTGGGGATTGGGCCACACCTGACAGTGCTTAGTACTTATTCCTGGGACCATATGTGTACCAAGTTTTGGGGGTCAGCCATGTGCAAGACAAGCACCCTTCCTACTGTATTATCTCCCTGGTCCTACATAATTTTGTCTTTCTCCATAAAAGATTTATTTTTACTTTTGGTGGGATAGGCAATTGGGATCATATTCAATTTTAGAAAAATTAAAGATGACCTTTATTTCCTTTTAGGACCAACCTTCTGGTTCCCCTTTATTTCTAGATGTATATTCTTTGCTCTTTTTTATATTTTGTTTAGTTTTGTTTAGTTGCACCACACCCTCCTTGTTCTGTCACTCAGGGGTCATTTCTGGACTGTATGTGCTGCGGGACTAGTATCTTACTGACTGTACTATCTCTCCAGCCCTAGGATATAGTTTCTTTTTGTTGTTGTTTTTGGTTTTGTTTGGAGGCCAACATGGTCATGGTCAGTGCTTACTCCTGTCTCTGTTCTCAGAGATCACCCCTGACAAGCTCAGGGAACCGTGTGGAGTATTGGGAATCTAACCCAGGTCAACCACGTGAAAGGCCTGGCTGTCATATCTTTCTGGCCCCCAGGATATATAGTTCCTTAATCCACACTCAAGACTTTCTCTTTGTTAATGTTTGAATTTACTCTCAATTGTTCATATCAGAGACATTATCGCCAAAGATTTCTTTAAATATTTTATAATTGTCCTAACTGGTAATCATTATTTTGTCCTTACTTAGGATAGCTAGAGATAAGAAGAAAGCAGAGTCCATGCCCAGACTAGATTCCTGGTGATAGTAGTAAATGCAATTTCTCAAGCCTAGGTGAAAGCATGGAGACTGAGAGCTTTGGTGTCAAGCTCCCCTTTCACCACCAGGAACTACTCCTTTTGTGTACATTTTTCATTGACGTTTTCATTAGATGTTTCTTATTGATTATTCTGAATTATTTAGCTCTTAGTCCTTTTTCCATGGACCAGGCAAACAGTTGATATGAGTCAAAAAATAACATTATGTGATCTGTGTGCAGACGCAGTAGGCACTATGTTGTAGGAAAAGTGTGTTTATACTTCTGGGAATATATCCTGTGGATGCAACAAAACACAATAGAAATGATATCTGCACTTGTATGTTTATTGCAGCATTGTTCACAATAGCCAGAATCTGGAAAAAACCCAAGTGTCCAAGAGCAGATGACTGGTTAAAGAAACTTTGGCACATCTCCACAATGGAATGCTATGCAGCTATTAGAAAAGATGAAGTCATGGAATTTATTTATAAGTGAATGGACATGGAGAGCATCATGGTAAGTGAAATGAGTCAGAAAGACAGGGACAGGCACAGAATGACTGCACTCATTTGTGGAATATAAAATAACATAATATGAGACTAACACCTAAGGACAGTAGAGATAAGGGCCAGGAGGATCGCTCCATGATTTGGAAGCCAGTCTCATGTGCTGGGGGATAAAGTAGTTGGGGTGGAGAAGGGACCACTAAGTAAATGATGGTTGGAGGGATTGCTCGGGATAGGGGATGCGTGCTGGAAGTAGACTAAGGACCAAACATGATGGCCTCTTAGTATCTGTATTGCAAACTATAATGCCCCAAAGTAGAGAGAGAGTAAGAAGGAAGGTGCCTGCCACAGAGGCAGGGTGTGGGATGGGGTGGAGGTGGTGGGAGATACACTGGGAATATTGGTGGTGAAAAATGCGCACTGGTGGAGGGATGGGTGCTCGATCATTGTATCACTGAAACTTAATCATGAAAGTTTGTAACTGTATCTCCTGGCGATTCAATAAAAAAAAAGAATGAAAGAAAAGTGTGTTTATAGCTATAGGCAGGAGACTAGGGGTGCAAGTGCACGTCCTTAATGTGGATATAATTGCAACCATATAATCAAGCAGGTTCATACACTTAATTCATAAGAGGATGTTAGAAGCAAAGTGACTGTTTCGACACATGTTGAGCTTTTATTGAAATGCTAGGAACAACAGAATGTGCATGGAATTTAGAAAAATAAAGGGTAAATGGGGATTGATAAAGTTCAGCATTCCCCATGCTCCCATTTCAGCATTAAGCACTATAATTTAAGGTCTGTCTTGATCAAATTGTTTGGTTTGTCTTGAAAGGTACATAGATAGGGTTTAAGAAAGCTTCAGTATCACGGGCTGGAGTCATAACACAGCCGATAGGGCGTTTGCCTTGCACTCGGCCAACCCGGGTTCGATTCCCAGCATCCCATATGGTCCCCTGAGCAAGGCCAGGAGTCACTCCTGTGCATCGCTGGGTGTGACCCAAAAAGAAAAAAAAAAAAAAACGAAAGAAAGCTGCAGTATGATAGTGTTGAAATGGACGGTTAGTACGTAACTCCCCACTAGATTAGAAATTTCTTCCTCTTTGCTTTTTGTTTGTTTAGGGACCATAACCAGAGATCCTTGGAGGACCATGTGGTACTGAGAATGAAACCAGGAATTCTTATGTGCAAACTATATATCCCATCCTATTAATCCATCTCCCCAGTCCCTAGATAGGAAACACCTTGAAGATTGCTACTATGAGTTATTGTTAATCTCTCTAAGATCAGCAGGGCATGCCCACTTTTAGTTTTCAAAATTCTCACATATTTTTTTTTAAAATTAGGAAATCCCAAACAATCTTCCAAAATTAAACCTTTTTTTATATATCTGAATTAAGATTTTTGGGTTTTGGGGGGTTTTTTTGGCTTTTAGGGTCACAGCTGGCAATGCTCAGGGGTTACTCCTGGCTCTACACTAAGGAATCACTCCTGGTGGTGCTTGGGGGACCATATGGGATGCCAGGGATTGAACCCGGATTGGCTGCGTGCAAGGCAAACGCCCTACCTGCTATACTATTGCTCTGGCCCACTGAAAGGAATTTTTAAATAAAAATTTGATCCATAGTGCCAAAAAGGGATTAAAGTAAAATTGTAGAATTACCATCTTTTATTTCTGCCATTATAGCTCAGTAGTTAAGATCATTTAAGTAGATGAAACTTTGATTCAAGTGGGCAACCCTTGCCCAACTCGTAGCTCTTTTTTTTTTATCGTAAGTCCATAGCAGACATTCACCAAATGGCTGTTGACATTTTTTAAATCTGAACTCTTACGAGTGATTTCCTTTACACCCAAATGTCAAAATGCTCAAATATGAACACTTTGTTTCTTTGCTAGGATTCTGAAATGTCTACACATATTTTGAGACTTTTCAGTGCTCTTAATAAACTTCTGATACGTGTTCAAATTCTATTAAAAAATGTTTAGGAGGGCAGGAATTGTGTCACACCTGACAATGCTCAGAATGTGTGACAATGTGTGTGGAGGATGAAAGAAGGAAGTGAAAAGATAATCTTTACCTTATCTTCTGACCTAATGCACTTATTTTATTAAGAAAGTCCAAGGGTTGGGTCTGGAGCAATAGCACAGCGGGTAGGGCATTTGCCTTGCATGCAGTCAACCCAGGTTCGATTCCCAGCATCCCATATGGTCCCCTGAGAACTGCCAGGGGTAATTCCTGAGTGCAGAGCCAGGAGTAACCCCTGTGCATCACCGGATGTGACCCAAAAAGCAAAAAAAAAAAAAAAAGAAGAGAAGCCCAAGGGCTGACTCAATCAAGAAACTTCAGAGCCATCCTAGGTGCATTTAAGAGAAGATAAAAACCCTTGTCTAAGACCAAGTGTTTCATATTTTGGGTAAGTCTTGTGGTACATCACATCCTGTGGTGCTCAGAGGCTATTCCTGGAATGCTCCTGGCGATGCTCAGAAGACCGTATGCGGTGCCAGGGATTCTAACCAGGGTTGGTTGCATTCAAGGTAAGACCTTTAGCCCCGGCACTGTTTCTGGCCCTAAGGCAAGTCCTTGGGAACAGTAGATGATTCCTGGAACTCAGCCTTCATCCCTTTTTATGCTATGAACTCTAGTTTGAGTATCTAATGCTTAGTTTTCCTTATTATGCAATCCAAACCTTTATCTCCAGGTCAGACACTGATGTTCAGTTGAAGTCTGATGGTCTGTCAGAATATCCCAAGGATACCATAAAAGTCACATCTTTCATACATCAAATATACCTCCTTATTTAAGTCATACTTGGTTACTGATGCCTATATTCTATAGAACAATGCAATCAGAGGTCTTTTTCTTTTTCTCTTACACACACATACACACACATCTCTAATGTATTACAAAGTATTGATTTATTTACTGAGACAGGGGTTGGGCCATACTTAGCAATGCTCAGGAACTATTACTGGCTCTGTGCTTAGAGAGTCAATGTTTAGGGGACCAAAAGTAGCGCTGAGGATCAAGCTGGAGCTGGCACCAAGAAATGCAAATACCTTAACTCCTACACTATCTCTTCAATGCCAATAACTGAGGATTTTAAACACCTAATAACTCTCAGCTCATTGACTAACAATATTTCTGAAGAGCTGTTTGACAATTAATTGGGCAGATCTGACAGTTTCTTAACCTCTCATAAGTCATGTGACATTGGATAAATCAAGGCCACAATATATTATAGATTATAGATGTGTGAGTATAGACATAGTAAAAAGTGGAAGGGACCATGGTCAGAGGAATAGTATAATGAGCAGGGCATTTGCCTTGCACTTAGCCAAGCTGGATTTGATCCCTTGCACCCCACATGGTCCCCCAAGCACTGCCAGGAGCAATTCCTATATGTAAAGCAAATAGTAACTTCTGAGCATCACCAGGTGTATCCTCAAAGCAAAACAAAGTGGAAGGAACCAGAGAGATAGTTCAGGTGTTCAAGACTTTGGTTGCATTCAATCAAACCTGCTCCACAATCTAGCACCAAATATTGTCCTCTGAGTACCACCAGAAGGAATCCCTGAGCACAGAGCCAGGAGTAAAACCTGAGCACCAATGGGTGTGGTTCAACCTCCCCTGCAAAAGAAAATAATTGGGAAAGTGCAGCAAATGATAGCCTGCTTTCTTTCCTTCCCCAGAAGTTCACACTTCCTAATTTTTTTCCTTGTTTTTTGGGTCACACCTGGCAGTGCGTGGGGCCTTCGCTGGCTCTGTCCTCAGGGGCCACTCCTAGCAGTACTCCGAGGACCATATACAATACTAAGGATCAGTCACATCCACACCACATACCTAAACTCCTGTCCTATATCTCCAGCCCCCAATATTCTCTAAATATTTTAAACCAAGTGTGTGATACCATTAAGTGTGATCTTCAGTTCAATGGGGTTTTGTTTCTTACTTACACATTTGAGTGCTCAGATAGTGCCTTCCAGAGAGTACGTGGTCAATAAGTACATGTTTAAGAACTGAATCTTTTTTAAATGTAACTATAAGTATGAAAATATATTAAAATGCCTTTTGGTCGCTTAGGAGCATGCCCAAGTGGTAGAGCACATGCCTAGCCAGCCCCTGAGTCGGCCACCCCCGGCACCACCAAGTGTCAGTCACACAGTCACAGTCATCCCGTTGCTCATCGATTTGCTCGAGAGGGCACCAGTAACATTTTGTTGTGAGACTTATTGTTACTGTTTTTGGCATATCAAATACGCTACGGGTAGCTTGCCAGTCTCTGCCATGCAGGCACAATACTCTCAGTAGCTTGCCGGGCTCTCCGAGAGGGGCGGAGGAATCGAACATGGGTCGGCCACATGTAAGGCAAATGCCCTACTGCTGTGCTGTCCTCCAGCCTACCACTAAGTGTAGTCCCAATTTAAACAAACAAGGAAGCACATAATGATATGACATTTTTCCTCTTCCTGGATTTAATTTTGTTTCCTAAAATTTTATTCTGTTCTGTTTGGGAGAAGGGAACTGGACCACAGTTAGTGATGCTTAGGATTTATTCCTGGCTGTGTGCTCAGGGGTAACCCCTGGAGGAGCTCAGGAGACCATACACAGTGCCAGGGGTCAAATCCCGGGGTTATGCAAGACATGGGAGACAAACGCCTTACCTCCTGTTTTATCTCTGGCCTCTATTTTATTCTAAGTTGTGATACATATAACACATTAATTTTATATATGCAATATTATAATTATGATTATACTATGATTTAATATCTATATATACGTAAAATAAGCTCCAAAAGAAGTTTAGCTAACATCCCTCAACATACAGAATTACAAATTTGGGGGGGGCACAGTACCATGGAGTATAAAGCAAGGAGGGGGAGAGATTTTATTGTGACCTTGATTTATCTGATGTCTACAGCTCAATGTTATATGCCCTAAAAAGAACAAAACTCTCTCTCTCTGTTTCTCTCCCTCTCTCTCTCTCTCTCTCTCTCAACTGTGATGTATTCAGAAATTAGCTGCTATGCAAGGGTCACAGAGAGTGGAGCTTCCAGGATTACTCTTAGCAAATGTCGGAGTGTGTATTTGAATGTGTGACAATACACTTGCAAGGCAGGTGTTTTTCTATGACCACTGCATCATTCCTCCAGACTTCCCCTTCCATTTCTTTCTTTTTCTAGGAACTGTTAGCCTGTATTCTCCTATTTCTTAATGCCTACTTATTTTATAACCACAAGTCTTCACCTTTTGACCACCTTTGTATATTCTGTTCATTACTCCGCCCCCAACCCACACCTGCCTTTGGCAAGCACCAACTTCCACTGTATCTGTGAGGGTTTTTTTGTTTTTTTTTTTTTTAACAAAGCCTCATTTTTTTTTTTTTTTTTTTTTTGCTTTTTGGGTCACACCTGGCGATGCACAGGGGTTACTCCTGGCTCTGCACTCAGGAATTACCCCTGCCCGTGCTCAGGGGACCATATGGGATGCTGGGATTTGAACCCGGGTCGGCCGCGTGCAAGGCAAACGCCCTACCCGCTGTGCTATCTCTCCAGCCCAACAAAGCCTCATTTTTATCCTGGGTGATGGTGGTCGGGGGCAGGGGGCGGGGGTGTCATATCAAGTGGTTCAATGAAAACACACAACTTTGTCAATGAAGAGTTAGGATCAAAGTACATGGCAGAAAACTATTTGTAAAAATATTCCACCTCCCCTTTAGTTTTTGGCCCACAGCTTTCAGTGCCCTGACCCTGCATCAGGGATCACTCCTGGTGAGCTTGAGAAAACATATGAGATGGAACTCGGGGTCAGCTATGTGCAAAGCAAGCGCTCTACTCACTGCACTATCATTCTGACCTTGCAAATAGATTGTAAAGGAGAGTTAGTTCAGAATGTTTCTGCAAGACCAGTGTGTCTGGTGAGTTTTGAGCAAATAAAGAATGGAGTGATATATGTTGGGCCAGAAAGCTAGCACAGAGGGTAAGGCTGTGCAGCACAGCAAACCCAGCTTCAACCCCCAGCACCCTAGAGTCCCTTGAGTCCCACCAGGAGTGATCCCTGAGCATAGAGTCAGGAGTAAGTCCTGAGTGTTGCTGGGTGTGGCTTCCAAACAAAGAGTCCTCATTACTTTTTATTCTTTCCTACATTTAGTATATTTTAGGTATCTTGCTACATCCAAGATACCTAAATTAGTAGAAATTGGTGGGGAGCTGGGAGAGATTTGATCCATAAGCATCTTTACTCAGGGCTTACGCCTGGCTCAGTGCTCGGGGAACCATACGTGGTATCAGTGGTCAAACCAGGGTCAGCCACATGAAGCAGATGCCTTAACCCCTGTACTGTCTCTCTGCCTCTCTGGTAGGGTTTCTTTTCTTTAAATAGAACTCACTTGTATATTTTGGGAGGGCTAGTTTAGTGTCTGTGAATTCTTTTAACTGTTGTCAAACTCATTTTTATGTTTGGCATTGCTGGTGACCAAATCCAGGGCATCACACGTGCAAGCCAGATGTTCCACTGCTGAATTACACCTCTGAACCTGTAAAATGTTTCATTCCCTCTCTTTCAGATTCAAGTATAAGCTAGCAGAGTAAAATATTCTTGGTTAGAGCCCTCTCCATTCAGCACTTTGTATATATTAGACCTCCTGACTGGTAGATGTTTCTGTGAAACATCTGATAGTTTTTAGAGAGTTTCCTTATCTGGGACTCATTACCTTTCTCTTGTTTTTATGATAGTCTTTTTGTCTTTGATTTTAGCTTCAATATATCTTGATGTTTTTATTTGGGTAGGTTTTGTTCCCAACTATTAGAACTTCATGGATCTAACTATGTAACTCCTGTTTCACTTTGGAGAAGTTGGGATAATTATTTTTTCAAATAAAAATTCTGCTCAGTGTGCCAAAATGATAGTGCAATGAGCTGGAACACATCTTTGCACTAAATGTCAACACTATATGGTTTCCTGAGCACCACCAGGAGTGACCTCCAAGTTTGCAGCTGGGAGGACGGACCCGTTAAACAGTGCCAGGTATGAACTAAAACCAAAAGAAGATGAAGAAGAGAAGAATAATTCTGTAACTAGGTGTTTTTTTGCTCAAATGGTAGAGCACCTGCCTTGTGTGTGTGAAACCCCAACACTACACACACACACACACACACACACACACACATACACAAACACACACACACATCATGAATTCTGCTCATTTCTCTTTTCCTTTTAGAACCTTATGATGTGTTTTATAGTTTTCTTTGTAGAGGTCCTTTACTTCTTTAGTTAAGCTGATTCCAATCAAAAAATGGGGCGAAGAAATGAACAGAAACTTTACCAAGGAAGAGATACGAATGGCCAAAAGGCACATGAAAAAGTGCTCTACATCACTAATCATCAGAGAGATGCAGATCAAAACAACCATGAGATACCACCTCACACCACAGAGACTAGCACACATCCAAAAGAACAAAAGCAACCGCTGTTGGAGAGGATGTGGGGAGAAAGGGACCCTTCTACACTGCTGGTGGGAATGTCGGCTAGTTCAGCCCTTTTGGAAAACAATATGGACGATTCTCAAAAAACTAGAGGTTGAGCTCCCATTTGACCCAGCAATACCACTGCTGGGAATATATCCCAGAAAAGCCAAAAAGTATAGTCGAAATGACATCTGCACTTATATGTTCATCGCAGCACTGTTTACAATAGCCAGAATCTGGAAAAAACCCGAGTGCCCTAGAACAGATGACTGGTTGAAGAAACTCTGGTACATCTATACAATGGAATACTATGCAGCTGTTAGAAAGAATGAGGTCATGAAGTTTGCATATAAGTGAATCAGCATGGAAAGTATTATGCTAAGTGAAATGAGCCAGAAAGAGAGAGACAGACATAGGAAGATTGCACTCATCTGTGGACTATAGAATAACAGATTATAAGACTAACACCCAAGAATAGTAGAAATAAGTACCAGGAGGTTGTCTCCATGGCTTGGAGGCTGGTCTCTCATTTTGGGCAACTCAGAGAAGGGAACACCAAGTAAAATGTGATTGGAGGTCATGTGGGGGAAAGATGATGCGGGCCCAATATAGACTAGAGACTGAACACAATGGCCACTCAACACCTTTATTGCAAACCACAATACCTAATCAGAAAGAGAGAACAAAAGGGAATACACTGCCATAGTGGCAGTGTGGGGTGGGGGGGAGACGGGACTGGGGAGGGAGGAGAGGGATGTTGGGTTTACTTTTGGTAGAGAATGGGCACTGGTGAAGGGATGGGTTATCAAACTTTGTAAGGGAGAAACATGAGCACAAAAATGTATAAATCTGTAACTGTACCCTCACGTTGACTCACTAATTAAAAATAAAATATTAAATTAAAAAAAAAAGAACCTTATGATGTGAATGTTTTTCTTTCTTGATGTTGTCCCAGGTAGCTCTTATGTCAACTTTTTTTTTTTCTTTTTGGGTCACACCCAGCGATGCTCAGGGGTTACTCCTGGCTTTGCACTCAGGAATTACTCCTGGCGGTGCTTGGGGGACCATATGGGATGCTGGGGATCGAACCCGGGTCGGCCGCGTGCAAGGCAAACGCCCTACCCGCTGTGCTATCGCTCCGGCCCCTCTTATGTCAACTTTATTAAAAATTTTGTTGGTCTTTTTGGATGGCTTCTACTAATACTTTATTTTCAAGCTCCCTGACTGGATTTTTAACTTATTTCATTCTGCTTTTTAGCTCCTCTAATATGTTTTTCAATTCAACTATTGTATTGGAGGGTAGATGGAGCACACCACGTGGTCCTCAGGGGATACTCCCAGTTCAGTGCTCAGGATTTATGTTGGCAGTTCTCAGGGGATGATGCAGTATCAGGACAAGAATCCAATTCACCTGCGTGCAAAGCATATTCACAGTCCATTGAGTCATCTCTCTATCCCTCACTCACTATGATTTTTAGCTCTATGATTTCTATTTGTACTTTCCTCAAATGTTCTCTCATATGTTCTCTGTCTCTTTTGATGTTCTCTTTCATTGATCTTCTCATTTCAAACAGCATCATTAGTTCTATTGCTTAGAAGTCTTCTTTGGGTCGAACTGAAGAGATAGGATAGTAAGAAGGGTATCCACCTTGCATGCAACCTACTCAGATTCCATCTCTGGCACCCTGTATGATCTTCCAAGTGACTATAGAAGTAAGCCCTCAGCACCAATGGGTGTAGCCCAGAAAACAAACAAAAAGTCTTCTTCCGGTAGCTTGTATAGCTCTGTCACATTAGGAGTTCTTTCTAGGTTGTCTTGATCTGTCAATGTAGGTAAGATCTCCATCTCCCCATTACACCTGGAACTCCATCAGGGCCTGTGTGTATATTCAAAAAATAAAACTACAAAAGGACCCTCGGCTTGCTCTCTCTCACCGCTTGCATTTGGTGGTCTCCATCACCCCCCACCCCCACCCCAGGGAAGCTGATGACGATAGGCGGATGAAGGAAGAACCGAGGGCCAGGCTGGTTGGTGTCAGTTGGAGTTCATTCCAATCTCCCCTCTGTTCTCCTCTGATTCTCCTTCTGCTTCTGCCTCCCCAATCCCCCTCATGCTCCTCTTGGATCCTGTTCTTTCATACGTCTCCCTCCTGCTTCTGCCTCCTGTTTCTACTTCATTCTTCTTCTGTGTCCCCCAGCCCACTCTCACAGCCTAGTTAAATTCCAAAGCATGAGGGGTTGGGGTAACAATTACACATAGGTGGCGTCATACAATCAGTGGATGTAAGGGCCTTCCCTCAGGGGAAGCTTCTTCTAGGACAGCTTCTCATCCAGCAACATGATTTCCCTAAGGGCAAAATATGAGTGTGTTTCCTCTCTCCTTAGTCCAAAAAAACATACATTCATAATATTAGTCATTTTGTATGGACACAGTAAGAGATATGTTAAGTGTATAGGATGCTCTTCTGGGGCCATTCTCTATAGATCTAAAACTATAGTGCTCAGGTCAGATTCCTAACCCTAGCAGGGTCCTAATCATTACTTTTTGGATCATGACAGCATTTATCCATGACCATGCTCTTAACTTATAGTTAAGTATTGTGGTGCTTTGGCCTGGCCCATTTTGATGCCAGGGTAGCTCACAGCTTGCCCTGGGTCCATTCAGTCCCTCATTGGGACCCTGCTTTTGGGGTGCTAGGAACTAAGGGCAACTGAGGCTTAAGTCAAGGAAGCAGATGCCCAGGAGTGAATATTTTTCGGAGTCAATTAACTCCTAAGTTACAAAAGCATAATATCAACTGTCTTCGTATGTCTATACAAAAAGGACATTGCTTTAAACTATGCAAAAGGACATAAGTGAAGGAGAAAAGCAATATTTCACTCACAAATATAAAACCATAGAATTCTGAGGGATCTGACTTTACAAGTTAACAGAGTCTGATTAGGGAAAAATATAATAGACCAGTTGGGGAAGAGAGCACAGAGAAAAGCTTACAGATAAAGACAGAGGAATGGAACTGCCTCAGGAGCACTGTGATAAACCAAAGCTCCCTGTGGCAAGGGAAACAGGACATACCAATGTTATCCTAAAATGTTTAGGGCTATATCCCAACAGGCCTGGGCAATAGCTGGAAAATTTAGAAGCTGCACATGCCTGGAAATATTCGTTGATCAAGCTTGAGCGAGCTGGGCAGCAACCAGGGATTCAGGGTCACCAGTGTCTGGCAGTCACTGAGCTGGTACCATTGCATAGACGTTAGCCCTGGGCTGTGGCTGGGGAGTTTCACAAAACTGGGTTTAAATACAGACTGGGGTCTTAATTTCTCAGTGTGTACTCTGGGACTGCCTGGGATTGGAGTGTGATGGGTTGTGGATGAGTAGGGGAGTACAGCTAAAGGTGGGGTCCCTTTGCTAAAGGACTATGCTATGGGAAGTCTGTGAGCATGCTTCTACGTGTTGGTGTACAATTTGCTTCTAGTCAGAAGACCAGGGACCAGGTCTGTTTGGCTATCGGAGAAAGCACTCTTTTTTTTTTTTTTTGCTTTTTTTTTTTGGGTCACACCCAGCGATGCTCAGGGGTTACTCCTGGCTTTGCACTCAGGAATTACTCCTGGCGGTGCTTGGGGGACCATATGGGATGCCGGGGATCGAACCCGGGTCGGCCGCGTGCAAGGCAAACGCCCTACCCGCTGTGCTATCGCTCCGGCCCCGGAGAAAGCACTCTTGATCATTATGTCTCCACTCTCAGCCGGCCCAACTGTTCTCAGGGTGGAGTCATCCTCAAGGAATTGCCTCAGCATCTGTTGCTTATGAAAGCTGAGATCCAGAGTGGCATCCACCAGTGCTGCTATCAACAAGGCTGTGAGAGGCAATTGCCAGCAACTCCAACCCCATTTTTATCCCATGTTTTGTTTTATGTGAAATAATTTTATTTAGGAAAGACGAGAAGAGAGAGAATAGAGAATTCCATAACAAAAATGAAGAAATTACACATCCCAAGTTGCGATGCAGGCAGTTCTTGAACAGGAATATCAAAATCACAAGGGACATGTGATTCTTTCTGAGGTCTTGTTTATTTGCCTGTTTTCTTCTTTGCATTGCTGGGGGTCAAACCTAGGACCTCACTTATGCAAGGCAAAATGCTCTGCCACTGATCTACCTCCCCAGCCCTCCATCCCATGCCCATTCCTATTTATATTCTATAATGTCTTGCCTCTTATCCCAGTGTTGTAAATATAGGATTGTTGAGATTGGGGGTGCCAGTATTGGTACAACCTATCCCTGCTTTTAGAAATATCTTCCCAATTTGTTTGTTGTACCAAAGTATTCTATCTTCGTGAGAGTGTCTTTGTGTCTTCAGTCTTTCTCATGTTGTTTTTTTATTCACAATGCTATACAAGCTTGTCTGTTAAGGTTCTCAAATTAGTTTCTAGGAAGACTAACCCAAGTTTCTTTTTAGCTTAGCTTTGACCGTGGGAGGGTAAATGTAAGTTCTCTCTTTGAGGTCATCTTTGTATTTTTTTGTTTTGTTTTTGGGATCGCACCTGGCAGTGCTGTGGCTACTCCATGGAGGTGCTTGAGATAGCTCCTGGTGGTGTTTGAGGATCACGGGGTGCTAGGAATCAAACCCAGAACTCCAACGTGTGAAACACATGCTCCAGCCCTCTGAGCCTTCTCCTTGACCCCCTTTGTATCTTACTTACATTATTATGTAACATCCAGAGCTTCTGATAGTCCGTCTGTGGCTCAAATGGTCAGTGGTAACCGTGCCTGGAGAACTCATCCCTGACTCTTGACTTTTTTCTGCTTATCTATTCTTTACTTTCACTTTCCCCAATAGTCAGAGAAACCTTTCAGACCAGTGAAAGGTTTGTCAGTGAAACCTGACCAGTGAAGGTGACCAGTGAAACCTGTCAGCACTGTGATAAATAAGATGACCTTGGGGCTGGAGAGATAGTACAGCAGGTAGGGCATTTGTCTTGCATGTGGCCTACCCGGGTTCAAATCCCAGCATCCCATATGATTCCCTGAGCACGGCCAGGGGTAATTCCTGAGTGCAGAGCCAGGAGTAACCCCTGTGCATCGCCAGGTGTGACCCAAAAAGCAAAAAAAAAAAAAAAAAGATGACCTTCACTTTTTTCTTGGACATTCACCAACATACATGAAGAACCTTTGGAGAAGTCTAGATTTCCAGAGGCTGAGTTACAGCACAATGTTGGGGACATAGGGAGGCATGGATTGGATGCATTAGTGAGGGTAAGAAAACAGCTAGACTTAGGAGTAGAAGATAGTACAGGAGTTAAAGAACTTGTCTTGCATGAGGTTAAATCGACTGCGACTCTGGTTCGAATCCCTGGTACTGCATATAGTTCTCTCAGCACAGAGCCAGGAGTAACTTCTGAGTATCACTGCGTGTGAACCCAAAACAAACAGCTAAACTTGACTTCATTTTTTTTTTCCTGAAAGTGGCACATATTTAGGTCAAAAGAGATCTTTTCCTTCTGTCATTTCTCTGAAAATCATTTCTCTAAAAACCATGATCATTTCTCCGAATGGTCAAGTGTGAGTGAGCACCCTCCCGCTTCCCCAGCATGGGGGGACGCTGACAGAGAAAGTACTAAGGGAGGGTAGCACAGCAAACGCAAACTTGGGCACATGGGTAGTGAGCAAATGCAGGAAGCTGCCCAGGATCTATGAGCAGTGAACTGACAGACCTGAACTTGAACTTTAGCGCCACCTTGGAGAAAATGAAAGAAACTGTTAGCTAGAGCTGGGTACTTGTGGCATCCAGAGAAGGCAAACAAACTTGAGAATTCTGCCACAAGAGGGAGCAAGACCTATAGCGCTTCAAGGATCTGCCCCAGTGAGGCATTTGCCTGCCCAAGATAGTAAAGGCTGGAGGAGGTGATAACTTTCAAATGCAAAGACCACAACATTGAACTTCAAGGAATAAGGAAATTAAGGAAACAAGAAATCACAGACAAGATAGTTATCTGGCATCCAAGGCCAAACACTAATCTCTGAATTACCTGATTAAAAATATTTAAAATAGCTATTTTTGTTCGTTGGGTGGGGAGCACACTCCAATGGGGATCAAGAGCTGCTCCTGGCTCATTTCTCCTCTGTGGGTTACTTCCTTTTTGGGGGGTGGGGGGGAGTTATTGGAGGGCGGATGTCAGACCAGAGATGCTCAGGACTTACTCCTGGCTCTGCAATCAGGAAGCTCTCCTGGCGGTGCTCTGGGGACCTGACAGTGTCTGGAACTGAACCTGAGGCCTGCATATAGAACCTTTGCCGCAGCCCTGTGACCCCCAAAGAGCTTTTTTGTTTCTTTGGAGCATCTCACCCTGCAGTGCTTAGGGCTTAATTTTGGTTCTGTTCTCAGGAATTGCTTTTTGTGGGTTCGGCTGGGGATGGGTGGGGGAGGGGGGTGTGGGGGCGAGGCAGGGATGAGAATTATATGAGGTGTCAGAGATCAAACTAGGGTCAACCACGTTCAAACCAAGCACTTTACCCCTGAAGTAGCTGTTCAGCCCTGCCAATAGCTATTTTAAGAAAGTTCACAGCGCACAAGAAGACACAGATAGTTCAAGGAAACTGGGAAACAAGATCTGATGCAATGGTATAGAGTTAGGAATAAGTAACAGGGGGAAACTGGAAAGTGTACTAATATGTGAAAGTAAAACAAAAATCAAAGAAGAGGGACCCGGGCAATAGTGCAGAGGGTAGGTGTTTGCCCAAAGAAGAAATAAAGCAATAATAATAATAGTTGAAAATAAAATGGAGGATGGGTGAGTAGAATGCTTGTCTTTCACTTGGCTGACCCAGGTTTAATTCCCAGCATCCCATGATCTCCCAAGCACCACCAGGAGTGATTCCTTCATGCAGAGCCAGAGTAACCCCTGAGCATGGCCCCCAAAACAAAAATAAAATAAAATAAAATGGAAACTACCAAAGTTTGCAGCAAGAGCATACAATTATGATAATATACTCCTACATTAAGGGAATGAAAGGAAAAATATCAAGTAAATAAGTTAACTTTATATCTGAGAAATAAGAAAAAGATAATTCCAAAGTTACAAAGGAAAAAATTCAACAAAAAGCATAACAGAAAGATTGACATAGAGATCAGAAAATCAATAGAAAAGAGAACAAAACTAAGAACATTTAAAAAAAAAAAAGATAGCCTGGCAGTCACGCCCACTCAAGAAATTGCCTCTGGCGCCATATAAGCTCATTAACTGCTATGATCCAGAGACTCATAAATAAATCTTGGAAAAGAGCCACAAGCTGCAAAGATGCCTCCTGATCCCAAAGTTACCATCCAGTTAAAAATTTAACTCCAGCTGTATCATCCTTTTTGAAATTTTAGAATTTCTGGAGCACACAGCTGTGAATGCATCAGACATCTCATACTCTACACTACTAATGTACAAAGAGTAGCACACCATGTTTGATAAAGTGTAAAGTAGAAAGCAACTGATCTCATCATGATAAAAAAATATATTAGCACACAAAGGCTCAACCTGTAATAATATGTTACTAATCTCTTATACAAGGGCTTAATGGCTCCAGCATGAGATACAACAATCTTCACACACTTTCTTCGAAGGAAAATTTTTGGGATAATTATTTAGGGCCTGCTATGGGGGCAGGCTTGATGATGGTGGGAAAATTGGAAATAACGGTGGTGGGAAGGTGTAATGGTGGTGGATTGGTGTTGGAATATTGAATGTAATAAATTACTGTGAAAAACTTTTTAAAAAGATAAACAAAATTGACAAACTTTTATCTGACTTAACCCAAGAAGACTCAACTAAATATAGTGAGAAATGAAAGAGGGGATATTTCAATTCATACCAGAGAAACGCAGAAAGAAAGTACTTTTTTTTTTAATCTTAAATCTTTTGCTTTCGACGTCACACCTAGTGATGCACAAGGGTTACTTCTGGCTCTGCACTCAGGAGGTGCTCAGGGGACCATATATGATGCTGAGAATCAAACCCAGGTGAGCTGCATGTAAGGCAAATGCCCTACCTGTTGTGTTATTGCTCCAGCCCCAAGAAAGTACTTTAAATAGGTATAAACTAACAAACTGTATAACCTACAAGAAATGGATGTATTCCCAAGAATATACAACTTACTAAAACAAACTAATGAAGAAACAGAAAATTTAAAAAAAAAACAAAACATTATAAGGGTGGAGGAGAAGCATCAAAGGGCTGGAATGTTTAGCATGTGAGAGTCTCATGAGTAACCTGGGAGACACTTCAAGCACCCCACATTGGTCTTGCCAATAATTTTTCTTGGAGGAGATATGACACCAAAACCACAAGAAACAAAAGTAAAAGTTGCTTTTACTGTAGTACAACAGGTACTGCAGGATTCTGCTCTTGGGTGGGTCATCCTGCTAGATGAGAATCTGTCCTAGAAGAAGCTTCCCCTGAGGGAAGGACTTTACCTCTAGTGATTGTGACCACACCTATGTGTAAGCCCCAACCCCTTATGCTTTGGGATTTAACTATGTGGTAAGAGTGGACTGGAAGAGACAAACGGCTCCTCTGCTCCTAAAAGACCATGATCCTGGAGGCCTACTAACTAATTTTGGCACCCAACGGCTTCTTACAGAAATGCCTCTAGACTGTGAACTGAACTGCGACCCCATGCCACCCTGGGAGGGCAAAGGTTTTTCTCTCTTGGCTTTTTCTTTCTGCTGTGACAGCGGCGGCGGCGGTGGCCGAGTGGCGACCGCCATCTTATAAAGCCCACTAACCAGAGATACGAGCTTGCAGTGACGCAACTTCTGGCAGAAATTTCTCTGAACTTAATTACTAAAATACCAGAGTACCACGCAACCTCATATACTCTTCATTCTCGGCAATGTAAAACAAATTATCAAATGATGCCTTTTCAGCAGGTTTGATTGTTGGGGGTTAATGCCAAATAATAATAGTGAGTTTTCTTTTGAAATATTGAATATAATCAAAGTATAGAGAGAGTAAAGTGAAGATCATTAGCCACACAGGTGGGGGGTGGGGGAGGGATGGGAGGTATATTGGGGTTCTTGGTGGTGGAACATGTGCACTGGTGAAGGGATGGGGTTTGATCATTGTAAGACTGAGACTTAAACCTGAAAGCTGTGTAACTTTTTTCATGGTGATTCAATAAAAATTAAAAATAAATAAATAAATAAATAAATGAGTGGATTGGGGGAGCCAGAAGGAGAATGAAGTAGGTTCCAGAAGAAGAATGAAGTAGAACAGGGAGGCAGAAGCAGGAGGGAGAAGTATGAAGGAGCAGGATCCAAGAGGAGGATGAAGGGGATCAGGGAAGGGGTTGAGGAAGAGGAATAGAGACAAGATTGGAATAAACTGCAACTGACACCAACCAGCCTGGCCCTCTTTCCTTCCTTTGCCTGCCCATCACCATTGGCCTCCCTGGGGTGGGGGAAGTGGTGGAGACCAATGAACATGGGTGGTATGAGAGACAAAGTGCCAAGGCCCTTTAGTAAATACACAGGTAGGGTGTTGCCTTGCACAGGGACAACGAGGATTCGATCCCTGTTACTGCATATGGTTCTCCAAGCACTGCCAGAAATAATAACTGAGTTCAGAGCCACAAGTAATCACTGAGCACAGCCCTGTGTGGCTCCAAACCACAGTTAATTAATTAAAAATAAATTAGAAAAATGAAAGGTAATTTGCAAAATGTCAGGTACAAAACCCATGAGGCAAATAGCCAAAGAAATAAAGAACATGAACAATGCCTTAGAAAAAAAACCCACAAGATATAATTAAGTACTGGGAGATCAGATTGAATAGATGTTTTCCAAAGAAGACATATAAATGATCAACAGATCTATGAAAGGACACTCAGCATGACTAATCATTATGGAATGCATATCAAAACCACAGTAATATATATACCACACATCTGTTATAATGGCTATTATAAAAAGACAAAAGATAATAAGCATCAATGAGGATATGCATGTGCACTGTTGGTGGGAATGTAAATTGATAGAGCCACTGTGGAAAGTAGTACTCCTGGTATAGATGCAAAGGAAATGAAACCAGAGAGATCTGTACTTCTGAGTATGGACAATTGGATATAAAAGTCATTGACGTCCGAACTCCAAATGGTCCCAGCCGCCGGAAGTCCCGCCCTCGACCCACCCTCGACGCCATCTTCCCACCTTCAACAGAGAAGAGGCCAGGCAGTCTGGTGAGCAACGCGGCCGGAGAAATGCTCCGGACCCGAATCCGGGCCAACAACACCAGGGATCCAGACGGAGGAGGTACAGCTGGCACACCTTTCTCCGGATGGGGCCCTGGCGACACTGAACAGCAACTAACATGGCTCCGGCTTGCGGGACTGGAACACATTGGAGCCGTGCGGCCGCATCAGCGGCCGCACGACCTTTTCTAAAAACTGAAAACATACAATCTTTTAATGACAAACCAATTATCAAATGCTTCCTTAGTAGGGCTGTCTTCCTTGGGGGGAAACTCCAACAACAATAGTGAGTTTTGTTTTGCAATATGGAATGTAATCAAGGTAGAGAGAAAATGAAGTGAAATTCATCAGTTATACAGTTGGGGGGGGCTGTGGCGGGGGGTATACTGGGGATTTTGGTGGTGGAATATGGGCACTGGTGAAGGGATGGTGTTTGAATATTGTATAACTGAGACATAAACCTGAAAACTTTGTAACTTTCCACATGGGGATATAATAAAAATTAAAAAAATAAAAAATAAAAAAAAGTCATTGACGTAGACATGTGTATGATACATGTATATACATGCAAATATATAATATAATTTAGTTGTGATAGTGGAATTATAGATATATAATAGAAATATGTGCATATATAGTAAAGCAATATTGTAAAGAGAAAGAAGAAAATTTGCAATTTGAGATTACATGAATGGATATTGAGGGCATTAAGTTCAGTGAAATACATCCAACAGATAAAGAAAAAAGAAAAATACAGTGTGGTGTCACTTTTATGTGGAACCTAAAAAACCTAAACTCCAAAATAAAGTAAAATGAGGTTGACAGAGCCAGAAGGTGGGGTGTGGTGATGTGGCCGGGTGGAGGGCCAATAATCTAATAGTCTAAAGGTCAGAACTTCCACTTAGAAGGTGAAAAGGGGGGGAGAGCAGAAGGATTGTATCATGAGGTGGGTACTTGCCTTGCACACCGCTGATGTGGATTCTATCTCCAGCTCCCAGTGTGGGCCCCGAACACCTCGAGATGTGATTCCTGAGCACAGAACCAGGAGTAAGCTCTGAGCATAGCTGGGTGTGACCCACCCCCTTAAAACAGATGATGTAAAAGTTCTGAGGATCAAATATATAGCACGCTGACTCTAGATAAGAATATTGCATTACATAATTAAAATTTATTTTTAAGGGGCTGGAGCGGTAGCACAGTGGGCAGGGCATTTGCCTTAAAAGTGGCCAACCGCGGTTCAATTCCCAACATCCCATATGGCACCCCCGAGCATCGCCAGGAATAATTCCTGAGTAAATGAGCCAGAAGTAACCCCTGTGCATCGCCTTGCCTGATGTGACCAAAAAGAAAAAAAAAAAAAGTGTTTTTAAAAACGTGCATCTTACATGTTCTAACCACAAAGAAGAACGTGCAATTACATGAGATGATTAGGTAGATATTAGGCATCCCTATATTGGTAAGCATCTTTCAATATAAATTACATAAATATGTCAAATTAACACATTAATATCTTAAACTGGGGTCTGGAAAGGGCTGTTTCCGCATGAAGCCGACTGAAGGGGGTTGGGGTTGGGGGTTGTATTAGATCCTTGTCACTACATGATCCCCTGAGCTCTGCAAAAATGACCTCAAACACACCCATCCCCACCCCCTCGCCCCGACGCAACCTTAAACTGATATCACTATCTCAACACAACGGAAAGATCAACGTTTCCACTTCCGCTTTTAGGAGGCAAAGCAACATTCCTCCACCTAGTGACAGAAGTCAGAATGGCAGCATTTTTCGGTCCCAGATACTTGCAGGCAACCTTTAGCCGGTGCTTGCTCAAGGTTCGCCTTGAATCACTGCAATCTACAGAGCCCCCGGGGTGCTGCTGCCTCCTGGTGGTGAGACGGTAGAGCGCCAACTCACAGCTTCTCTACAAAACCTGATCCTGCAGGAAACTCCCAGGTTATCAAACACTGGAATTAGCCGATTTCATGAAAAGTCAGTCCATCATCCCCTGCACTAAAAAGCCCCAATAACGCGCTTTGGCGGAGGGATCTCTCTGCCCAACACGGGAAGGATTGGCTGAGAAGATGTATTTCCTTACATTCCTCTCCTTCCTCCATTACAAAGAGGGATGTGGGCGATAGTGCAGAGGGTAGGTGTTTGCCCAAAGAAGAAAAAAAAATCCATAATAAAAATAGTTGAAATTAAATGGAGGACAGGTGAGTAGAATACTGTCTTGCACTTGGCTCACCCAGGTTTTTGTTGTTGTTGTTGTTTTTGGGTCACACCTGGCGATGCACAGGGGTTACTCCTGGCTCTGCACTCAGGAATTACTCCTGGCGGTGCTCAGGGGACCATATGGGATGCTGGGATTTGAACCCGGGTCGGCGCATGCAAGGCAAACGCCCTACCCGCTGAGCTATCACTCCAGCCCCAACCCCCACCCCCCAGGTTTGATTCCCGGCATCCCATATGGTCCCCCAAGCACTGCCAAGAGAGCAGACAAGGATCCACCTCACATAAGTAGAGCTTGGGTACCACTCCTACTACCAAAAATAAAAGAATAAATATATGATATTGTCTTTTTTGTTTGTTTTGGGGGGTGGAAGTGTTTAGGGGATTCTATGCTCAGGGGTCAGTGCCGGTGGTTCTCAGGGGACCATTTGTGATGCCAGAGATTGGCATGAATTGGCTGCATGCAAGCCAAGTGCCTTACCCCTGTATTATCTCTCTGACCCCTAATGTCTGTTTTTTTTTTTTTTTTTCACAAACAAACCACTACAGCTTTGGGCTGGAATGTATCTCGTTGTTAGAGCACGTGTATCTGGAGCCATAGTACAGTGGGAAGGGCATTTGCCTTGTTCTATACACCACAGTTTAAAGAGAAGCACAGATACAGAATGATCTCTCTCATATATGCGATATAAAGAAACATAATAAGAGACTAACAAACCCCCAAGGCAACAGAAACTGAGAACTGGTTTACAGAACTGAGCTTACCAAAAGTGGGAGGCAGGAGGAAATGTGGGGGGGGGAGCAGAGGGGGGTGCTTTGAGACAATGCTGAAGGGGCAGGGATATGCTGGTGTTGGGATCCTGGTGATTCATTTCAAGTAAAGATAGGGAGAGAGAGGGGTGGAGGGAGGAAATATCGGAAACAACATTATAAAAACCCCTGACTAGAGAATCCTGGCTGGCTGCCTTTGGTAAAAGAGCAACCCCAGGTAAACAATTCATGCAGGGAAGTTACTCTTGCAATACTGTTGGTTGACATCATTAACCACATTGAAGCCCTCTTGATGAATTCCCCATTCAAGGCCCCATTTGAGGGTGTGACAGGCTAAGACCTCCCCGCTAGCAGTCAGCTGTGCTGCCCCTGTTGAGCCCCAGACTCTGGTGGCCACCTCCCAGAATGAACTCTGTTGGGTAACATTGGTTTGTCCTTCCTCCCTTGCCACAAGAAGTTTAGGTTTAAGTGCTCTGGAGACACTTCCATTCCTTTATTTATCTGTAAACTCTTCTCTGCACCCTCTTTTCCAACCAGCTAACCACCTTTTCCCTAATCAGATTCTGTTATCTTGTAAGATTAGATCCTTCTAAGGACTCTGAACTTGTAAGTTAGTGTTTTTTGCATAGTTTACCTTAAAGCAATGTCCTTTCTGTATGGACACAGGAAGACAGTTAATATTATGCTTTGTAACTTGGGAATAATAATATTTACTCCTGGGCATCTGCTTTCTCGACTCAGTTGCCCTTAGTTCCTAGCACTCCAAAAGCAGGGTCCCGACGAGGGACAGAATGGACCCAAGGCAAGCTGTGAGCTACCCTGGCATCGAAATGGGCCAGGCCAAAGTGCCACAATACTCAACTATAAGTTGAGAGCATGGTCATAGACAAATGCTGTCATGATCCAAAAGTAACAACGAGACTAGGACCCTACTGGGGTTAGGAAGATCAACCTGGCCTGAGGACTGTGGTCTGGAATATATATTGAATGTCCTCAGGAAGAACCAAACTTTAAGTTTATATCTCTTACTGTGCTCATACAGAATGACATTGCTACATTAGACTACAACTATGTAAGTGGATTACTAGCTGAGGAAAGGAGAAAGTGACACACCCTTGTTTGGATCCCACCCTTGAGCAGATTTAATCTCCTTAGATGTGATTTTGTCCTTGAGGAGTGGTCTTACCTCTTTGTTGATGTATTAATGTTCAGACCCACCTTTGTGTTACCACCCTATGTGATTGCTATATAAACTAAGACTAGGAGAAGAGAGAAGGCACAGAAGTAGGGGGAACACACAGAAAAACGGGAGAAGACACAGAAGCAGGGGAGACACCAAAGCAGAGCACAAGGCGAAAGAAGTGAGAGCGAGTGGAGCTTGGGAGAGAGAGAAGCAGAAGGGCAAAGGGGGAGAAGCAGAACAGGAACGGAGATTGGAATAAACTGCAACTGATATCGACCAGCCAGCCTAGCACTCGTTCCTTCCTTCCTTTGCCTGCCCATCACCATCAGCCTCCCCAGGGTGGGGGGAAGCGGCGTGAGACAACTTGGGCCGAGTCCCGCTGGTCTCTTTTGTGAACACACAGAACTCCTCTGCAGAAAGCAGACACACCCATGTAAGCAGACAGACACAGACAATGCAAGACTCTCCCAGACGGTGCTAAGCAGGTCTCTCTCTGAGGCCTCCGCTGTGTCAGTCTGACCAATGGGCCCTCTTTCAATAAACTTACTTGGCTCTACCTAACCCATCTTGCTGTCCTGGTAAATGCTGTTTTGGTAGTTTTTGAGCCACACTGGGACTGTGCTCAAGGCTTACTCCTGCCTCTGTGCACAGGGATCACTCCTGGCAGGGCGTAGAGGACCAGATGTGGTGCTGAGGTTTGAGCCTCGGTGCACTGAGTGCAAGGCAAGTGCTCTCCCCTCTGTATTATCTCTTGGGTCCCTCTCCTGCGAAATTCTTTCCCACCCCACAGTTTGGACTCAGCGGGGTCTGCTTCCAGCACCCTCTCCTCTCCCTTCAGGTTAATAACAAAACATCAGTTTTCATCACTTTAGCCAAGTCCCACCTGCAGCCTACAGAACTTCTCCTGGTTGGCAAGGGCCTGTTTGGCCTCTGTCACCAGCCCTCTGGGTACCAGCCCTCCAGTCAAAGGGTTCAGGCTATCTCTGCCTGCCCAACTGCAAAGGGTCCCTTTAGCTACCCCAGCTTGATTGGAGCACCCAGTGGCCGGGCCTTGGCAGTGCTGATAACCTGTCAGATCCAGGGTCTTGTGGCTGAATCTTTCCTTTGAGGCCCCCTGGGCAGAAAAGTGGTGCTGCATCCTGTCCCTGAAAACACATTTACACGGACACCACTGGAGGAGGTCAGTGCGGGAGTCCACGTGTTAAACAGGCAGAAGCAGGTGGAGCAAGTTTACTAGCAAAAGGAAGAATTATTGGGGTCAGGCATTTGGCCCAGAGATAAAGTGCAGGCCTCACACTTGTTTGGATTGGATCACACACACAAGGGAAGGTGGGAAATAAGGGATTTCAGGTAAGGCCTCCTTCCCTCAGGGAAGTCAGGTCATGTTCTCATAGGGCTAACTTACTGGTATAGTTCAGAGGACCCCAGTGACTGGCTTAGGACTGCAGAGGTGGCAAGAGTGCAAAGGGCTGGAGTGCGTGTCCTGCTCACAGAGGTTCGGAGACAGCTCCCCAGCACCACCTGTGCCCAGCCACCACCACCTCCAACAACTCTGGCCATGGCCCTGGAGCCCCTGAGCACCTTTGGGATTACCTGGTGTTCTCCTGCATAGCCAGGACAAGCCCCACCTCAGACCACAGGCCCCTGCCTTTAGCCGTTCACCCACAGTTGGCCAGAGTCTAGGAGCCTCTTGGACCCTCAGGACACTGCTTGGGCATCACCAGACACAAAGGATTGTGGAGGTGGGATGGGATGGGCAGATGCTGAAAAATCACTTTTAGGTTAGATGTGCAGTGATCGGATGAACACGCATGGACCATAAAGAGTATGGCAGGTAGGTTGCCTGACATACATGCAGACATCCTGGGTTCAAGCCCAGACATCATATCTATTTCTTGATCAGCTGCATTAGAAATGCTCTACTTTGAAGGCATGCATCTATCAGTTTTTTCCCATTTCTATTTAATGATTGCATCATTAATTTTAATCCCTTGTTTGCTTAGGAGCCACAAACAGCACTGCTCAGAGCTTACTCCTGGTCCTCTGCTCAGTAATCACTCCTGCTGGGGCGCAGGGCTTCATCTGTGGAATTAGTACTCGACCCAGGTTGGTTTGTGTAAGGCGAGCATCTTGCCTATAGTCCCTCTAGCCCTAGTATTTGTTCTTACAACTACTTACTTTATTTTAAAATATTCTTTGGTGGGGGCTGGAGCAATAGAACAGCAGGTAGGGCGTTTGCTTTATATGCAGCCAACCTGGGTTCGATTCCCAACATCCCATATGGTCCCCCGAGCACTGCCAGTGCAGACCCAGGAGTAATTCCTGTGCATTGCTGGGTGTGACCCCCCCCAAAAAAAGCAAAAGAATAAAAGTTTAAAAATAAAAAAATAAAATAAAATATTTTTTGGCTCCAATTTTAATTCTTTTTCTACTCTCTTTAAGTTGTTTGCTACCTCAAGCATCTTTTTTCTAATTCAGGAATTCAAAGATAAAAATTTAGGACCACACTACAGAGATGAGAGGGGGGAAAAAGCCTGCTTATTTTCTGTCTAAATTGGGTCCTACAGGGGGGCGGGGAAATTGTATGTATGATGCCTGCAACTCAGAGCCTGTGTTCCTCCAGAGAAGAGTCTAAAATAATTGCATTTTATAAGGGTGCTGCATTTATAAGGACATTTTCCTGGTTCCATTTAACAAAAGTTAGAGTAAAGGCTAATTGAAAGAAGCCCAGAGAAAGATTGCACTCATCTGTGGAATATAGAATAACAGAGTAGGAGACTAACACCCAAGAATAGTAGAAATAAGTACCAGGAGCTTGACTCCATGGCTTGGAAGCTGGCCTCACATTCTGGGGAGAGGGCAGCTCAGATAGAGAAGGGAACACCAAGTAAAATATGGTTGGAGGCCACGCAGGGGAAGGGTGATGTGTACTGAATGTAGACTAGAGACTGAACACAATGGCCACTCAACACCTTTATTGCAAACCACAACACCTAATTAGGGAAAGAGAACAAAAGGGAATACCCTGCCACAGTGGCAGGGTGGGGTGAGGGGAGATGGGATTGGGGAGGGTGGGAGGGATGCTTGGTTTATTTGTGGTGGAGAATGGCACTGGTGAAGGGATGGGTTCTCGAACTTTGTATGAGGGAAACATGAGCACGAAAATGTACAAATCTGTAACTGTACCCTCACTGTGACTCACTAATAAATAAATTAAAAAAGAAAAAAAATGAAAGAAGCCGAAAATTGGATGATTCATCTGGTCCATGACATGTGAGTCCAGCCACCTTTTGGTCCTGATTAGGACCAAAGAAATTAACAATTTTTAGGATCAGGAAATAAGATAAGATTGGAGAGATAGAAGGGGAAAAGGTGCTTGTTCTCCTTTCACTCTCTCGCCAGTCCCTTACACCTCTCCATAAACATAAACTTATTTTTGTTTATCCTTGACCTTCCTAGAGCTCATTTAATCTGTCCCATACTGAAACTGTGCACGGAATGACAGTGCTTCAATCCCCAAATAATCCACTTCGAATTTTAATTGTCTAATCCTTTTTTTTTTTTTTTGCCACACCCGGTTTGTTCAGGGCTTACTCCTGGCTCTGTGCTCAGGAATAACTCCAGTGAGGGCAGACACCATCTGTGGTGCTGGGAATTGAACCTGTGTGCTTATGCAAAAAAACTCACTTTTTTTGAGTTTGAGTTTGTCCAGCAAGAGAGTTTTTTTTTATTTTTTTATTTTTTTTTTTTTTTGCTTTTTGCTTTTTGGGTCATACCTGGCGATGCACAGGGGTTACTCCTGGCTCATGCACTCAGGAATTACCCCTGGCCGTGCTCAGGGGACCATATGGGATGCTGGGATTCGAACCCGGGTTGGCCGCGTGCAAGGCAAACGCCCTACCCGCTGTGCTATCGCTCCAGCCCCCGAGAGTTTTTTTTTATTGAACAGAATTTACTTAAAAGGTGTGAGGGGTGAAAAAGAGAGAAATACCTTTTCTAGAGCGAACTTCGGTTTCTCCAATAGGAAAAGCAGACACAGAGAGGGTGGGGTTCAGTAAGTACACAGACTAAATGAGCAAGGAAACTTTTACTCTTCCCAACTCACCATCTCTCATTGGGGACAACTGACTTGGAGGAGGAGCTGGAATCTCTCAGTTCTCAATTAATTCGATCCCCAAAGAAGTCCCCACCCAGAAGACCCCTGTGGTTGGACGCCTTCAATCCCAAGGGCTTTAAATCCCCCCTGCAAGAGCTCCCTGCACACACTCAGGCTCTGGCCTCTGAGGATGGAGCAGCGCTTGCCCTGCTGCCTGCGCCAGGCCTGGGAAAGCGCCCAGGAGCCCCAGAGGCCCCAGGAAGCACCCCTGAACTTGAGCTCAGGGAACACCGGGCCCTGGCCACTGCCTCTGTATCCGGTGCTGGGTGCGCTTTCTTTGGACGACCACCATTTCAACCTGCAACTGCATGGCAGCCCCTGCGGACTTCTGCGGAGATACTGCAAGCTACACGGACCCAAGTCCCAGAAGACGGCAAGTGGGGCGCAGAGTGTCCAGCGCCAGGATGCATCCGCAGACCCGTCATCCTCCTCGGGGGCGTCAAGGAATCTCTCCGCGCAGGCAGCCTCCACCCAGGGCCCCCGCCCGAAGCTTCCCGCGGACCGATGTGCACCTTCTGCAGCCCCCAGATTGAAGCAGCCGGACTCCGGGAATGCGATGCCACGGCAAGTCCTAGCCAGAACCTCCAGCCTGACGCCTTCAGTGGATACCAGCGGCTGATGGTCATCACGGCCTCACACCTCTTCGGGACGCCACTGCCATCCACCCCTGCGCGAGCCCCTGATGATGAACCTCCAGGATCCTGTACAAGGCTGCACCAATGAACTTAGCACCCGGGACAATTTGCTCTCTGTGGCATGAACTCTTCCCGATTCCTCTGTAAATAACATTTCTTCTGTTCATTTATTTACAGTAAATAAAGCAAACTTCTTGGGGTTTCTTGATCTGGTTGTTGGGGGAGTAACCAGGGCAGAGATCAGGGGCATAGGGACTCTTGGGTCTCCTGCCTTTGTGGGGCCTCTGCATGAACAGTGGGGACCCCAGTGCAGTGCCACATCCAGAGGACGGGGACGGGGGGGGGTGGGGGGGTGGGAGATGGCGTCCCCCTCTGGAGCATGATCGCATCTCTGAGGCCCAGCACACAGGAGCCACAGCCCTGGGGTCTGAACCAGGCACAGCCTCACAAGCGTGTGTCCACGTAGACTTGAACCTTGCAGCTAGTGGAAGGTTCACAGGTATTTGGGCTTAAAGAAGCTCAAAGGGATTCTCTGCAAGGCGATTGTGGGGGTGAGCTCCTCCTGAAACCACAGCCCTTTCCTGCATCACTGAGGGGTCAGAGCTGCTTGGTCATGTCCCTTAGTTCTAGTATAGATACATGATGGAATACTATGTAGCACTTATGAAGAACCAAAACCATGCCTTTTACAGGCTCATGGATGGATATCACATGATATCACACTTAGCAAGTCCGAGAGAAAGAAAGATCCAGAAAGATCTCCCTCCCATGTGCGACTTAAAGATACACAGCAAGGTAACAACAAAAGGTCAAAATTAATAGAAGGAAAAAAACTCAGCAAAGAACTGATGGGGGGGTGAGTTTGAAGGGCAGGGAAACTTGTTCAAGAGACTTGGGGACACTGGTCAAAGGTGTGGTGTTGGAATCATGTTCACAGGACCATCATTGACAATCTCTTCAATCAGACAACTTCAATCAATCATAAAAGAAGTTTTTAGAAAAGAGCTCAGTTCTTTAAGTCTGGGTTTCACACAACTGCAGGATATCCCCAGGTGTGGGGGCCCAAGGCAAGGAAAGCAACTGGTCCAGGGTCATGAAAGTGCCCTGGGGACCCCTGCACAGCTTCAGAGCCTGTGGATACTCTGTCCCCTGTGAGGCTTTTGGGTTGGCCTCCTTGGTCTCAGTCTCTGGCTCCTGGCCTTGCAGAGTGTGGCCTCCCCTCAGCAGCAGAAGACCCCTCCCATAGCTCTGGGCCAGGACAGGGTGCGAGAAGGGATCCAGGGAGAGAGGAATGGGGTCAGACAGGGCCCTGCTCACCCTTGACTGGCTCCTCCCAGACCCAGGCTGAATGCACTCTAGGAAGCTTGCCCCTCCCTGAGACCCTCCCCAAGGACCTCCCTAAGACCCTCCCTAAGACCCTTCCCAAGACCCTCCCTGCAAGCTGTCAGTCACACCTGAAGCCCTGATATTTTGCAGCCTGATTGGCCCAGGTAGGGTGTGGGTAAGGTGTGTCTGTGACCAGGGACATGGGTCCCTGCTTGGGTCACTGTCCTGTCCTGTCCTCACAGTCCCTTCCTCCCGCTTCCTGCACAGCCCAAGCCCAGAGGAGAAGCCAAGAGGCCAGCGGGCCTGAACCGAGAGCAGACCTGGGCCTGGGTCTGGGCCATGGACAACTTCCCTGGGCTTTGCCACAGCTCCTGTGAGCACAAAAGTGAGAACCCCAGGGCTCCGTACCCTGAGTAAGAAGTGATGACTAGGAAATTCTTCCTGAATCCCTGGGAGGCAAAGTTCTGGATGAAGACAAAGCATCCAGATCTCCAGATCTCCAGAGCAGGCCTGTTCTAGGGGCAGGGACAACTTCCCCGGGTTCTGCCACAGCTCCTGCCTGAGTCCCAGACTGAGCCCAGGGGATGCCTGGTGCTCCTTGCACTGGCCAACGGGATCAGCTGGAGACTTGCTTCCCCAGTCTAGAGAGCCACGTGACCAGGAGCCAAAGTCTGCACCCCGGTGGGGCCGCAGTCACCTCTGAGAAGACCAAGCACCCTCCACACTGCCCAGAGGCTCCCGAACAGCGGGAGAGGCCCGGGAGCTGGACAGACTCACAGTCCCGTCCTCCCACTATCTGCAAGGTTTAATTAAGTTCACGTAGACACACATGTAAAGTAATTCCGACCCCACTCTCTAGCCCCCTAATTTTCTTTTTTTCCCTTTATTTTCTTTTTTACCCTTTCTTTTCCCTTTCTTTCTTTTCTTTTCTCAGTGTACTCTATTTGGTGTGTCTACTGGGAACTAAATTCAGACACTCACACCAGAAGCATGTACTTTACCACTGAGCCTCTCTCCTCTCCCCACACTACCCCGCTTCCTTGCTTTTTTATTTCTTTCTTATTTCTTTCTTCCTTTCTTCCTTTCTTTCTTTCTTTCTTTCTTTCTTTCTTTCTTTCTTTCTTTCTTTCTTTCTTTCTTTCTTTCTTTCTTTCTTTCTTGGAATTGGATCACTTCTGTGAGTGCTTAGGGCTACTCCTGACTTTGTGCTCCGGGATTAGTCCTGAGGGTACTCAGAGTATGATGTGATAGCAGTGATTGAACCAAGGTTAGCCAAACACCAGGTGGACACCTTAGTCCCTGTACTATCACTTTTGACCCTAGATTTCATTAGTTAAAATTTATATGATGGACGTTCTGAGGCCATTCCTGGCACTATGCAGCCCCTTGGTGCTGGCCTGACAGTCCAGTGCTCATAGCCAGTAGGATTTGGGGCCCACTCAGACTACACACTCCCAGCAGTACTTAGGGAGGCTCTCGGGGCTTGAACGTGCCAGACAGGTGCTCACACTCTGAGTCCTCCCTGGCCCTGGAGGGGTCAGAAGGGCCATATACACAGTGCTCTGGCTCTGCCTCTGACGCTGTGCTTAGGGATTGCGCTCAGTGGTGCTGGGGGACTTTGCAGTATTGGGGATCACACCAAGGTGAGTTGCTGCCCATAGGGAAAGCCCCTGATCCTTGGGTGTTTCAGTGGGTTACAACTTCCACTGACCTTGTCAAATGCAGCCCTGAAGGATCTCGAGGAGATGCAGCGGTGTGGGCTTGACAGGCAGGGGTGACAGAGAACTTGAAGGCTGGGATGGTGCTGAGCAAACATGGGTCCCTGCTTGGGTCACTGTCCTGTCCTGTCCTCACAGTCCCTTCCTCCCGCTTCCTGCACAGCCCAAGCCCAGAGGAGCAGGGAGCCAGGAGAGGAAAGGGATCCCTGAGTCCCGGCCCCCTTCAGCCTGGCCTCTGGGGGAGCCTGAGACCAGTGCCTGGGAGTCTTCGGGACCCCTTTGGGCACTGTCACCCTGCCAGAGTCCAGTATCTCCATCCTTCTCCTCCTTGTCTCGGGGTCTGATGACTGTTTCAGTCTCTTACGATCAGTAGCTTTAGAGACTGGCCACTGTGTGCGCCGGTGTGGGGACCCTTGTCTTAACGCAGCTGCCCATTGAATAAAGTGTTTCCCTGTTTCCTCTTCATGCTTGTCATTTCCCCTGGGCTAGGCTGTGCTTAGGGTTTTTTTTTTTTGGGGGGGGTCACACCTGGCGATGCACAGGGGCTACTTCTGGCTTTACACTCAGGAATTAACCCTGGCGGTACTCAGGTGACCATATGGGATGCTGGGAATCGAACCTGGGTCTGCCACGTGCAAGGCAAACGCCCTACCCACTGTGCTATTTCCAGCCCCTGTGCTTAGGGGTTTGGAGTGGGTGGTGAGGAAACTGTAGGTGGGCCTGGGGTCAGCAGAGTGACACACAGGACAGGACAACAACCTAAACACGGGTCCCATGTTTGCTCTGCACCACCCCAGCCTTTAACTTCTCTGTCATCCCTGTCAAGCCCACACATCTGCATCTCCTGAAGATTCTGCAGGGCTGCATTTGACAAAATAGATGGAACTTGCAATGGTCCACGGAATCACTCAGGTGTCAGGAGCTTTCCCTGTGGGCACCTCACCTTGGTGTGATCCCCAACACTGCAAAGTCCCCCAAGCACCACTGAGAGCAATCCCTAAGCACAGCGTCAGAAGCAGAGCCAGAGCACTGTGTATATGGCACTTCTGTCCCCTCCCTGAATTCAGGGTCAGGGAGGCCTCAGAGTGTGAGCACCTGTCCAGCATATTCAAGTGCCGCGTGCCTCCCTAAGTACCGCTGGGAGTGAGTAGTCAGAGTGGGCCCCAAATCCTGTGGGATTTAAATACTGAACTATCAGGCCAGCACCAAGGGGCTCAATAGTGCAAGGAATGGCCCCAGGATAGAAATTTTAAATAACCTAATCTAGGGACCAAAGCGAGAATATAGGGATTAAGGTGCCCACCTAGTGTTTGGCTGACTTTGGTTCAATAACTGCTATCACATAGTGCTCTGAGTACCCTCAGGAGTAGTCCCTGAGTACAAAGTCAGGAGGAGCCCCTAAGCTCTCAAATATATGGCCCAATTCCAAGGAGGAAAGAAAAAAAAGGATGGAAGCAAGGAAGGAGGGGTGGGGGGTGGGGAGAGGAGGCAGGCTCAGTGGTAAAGTACATGCTTCTGGTGTTGAGTGTCTGAGTTTAGTTCCCAATACACACATCAAATAGAGGACACAGAAAAGAATAGAAAGAAAATTGGGGGGCTAGAGTGGGGTCGGCATTACTTTACATGTGTGTCCACCTAACTTAAACCTTGCAGATAGTGGAAGGTTCATAGCAATCCTTCCTTTCCCAGTTTTTTGTACTGAATCAAGTTTTTCTGCAGGTGTGTGTGTGTGTGTGTGTGTGTATGTGTGTGTGTGTGTGCCCCAGCTGTGGGTGCACTCTCACCTGAGACGGCTGCTGGCAGTGATCTAGCCAAACCAGGGTCTCTACTATGCATCACAACCACAGTCCTTATGGCATCTCCTCGCTCCCATAACCACTTCACTTCCCTTTGTAAAAAAAAAAATAAAATAAAACAAAGCGTGGACTCTTCCTGAGTCCTGCCATACTTAGCTGGGCTCCGAGCTGAGGCACTCAGAGGACTATATGGGGTGCTGGGGATTGAACCAGGATGGGATATATGCAAGGCAAACACCCTAGCTGCTGAACTGTGGGTCTAATCTCCATTTCTAAAATGAATTTTCACTCATGCAGTATCAGACCCTGCATCTCCTGTGGGCCACAGCACCTTCCATAGATCTTGCAAGTACAGCCCAGTGGACTCTCAGGAGATGCAGCTGTGTGGGAATGAAGGGCAGGGGTGACAGAGAACTTGAAGCTGGGGTGGTGCTAAGCAAACATGGGTCCCCTGCTTGGGGTCACTACCTTCTCCTGTGGGTCACTCGCTGAATCCCAGGGCCACCTACAGTGTCACCCCCACCCATTTCTACCCAGCACCACCAAAAAAACCCGTAACCATAGCCCAGTCCAGGGAAAAGAACAATCACAAAGAGGAAACAGGGAAACACACTTTATTCAATGGGCAGCTGCAATAAGACAAGGGTCCCCACACTCGGTGCGCAATGACCAGTCTCTAAAGCTACTGATCATGAGAGACTGAAATGGTAAGTGGACCCTGAGACAAGGAGAAGGATGGAGATGCACCAGATCTGGGCAGGCTGACAGTGCCCATTGGGGGCCAGCAGACTCCCAGAGCTGGTCCAGGCTCCCTCAGAGGCAGGGCTGAAGGGGGCCAGGATTCAGGGACCCCTTTCCTCTCCTGGCTCCCTGCTCCTCTGGGCTTGGGCTGTGCAGGAAGAGGGAGGAAGGGACTGAGTCTGTCTGGCTCCCGGGCCTCTCACACTGTTCAGAGCCTCTGGGTAGTTTCAAGGAGTTTGGTCTCAGAGGTGACCGTGGCCCCACCAAGGGTGTAGACTTTGGCTCCTGGTCACATGGCTCTCCAGAGTAGGGAAGCAAGTCTCCAGCTGATCCCATCGGCCAATGCAAGGAGCACCGGCATCCCCTGGGCTCAGTCCTGGGGACTCAGGCAGGAGCTGTGGCACAGCCCCGGGAAGTTGTCCATGGCCCAGTCCCAGGCCTGCTCTCAGTTGAGGCCTGCTGGCATCCTGTGCTCTGGACCCTTTGGCTTCCAGGGCTCTGCCTCCCAGGTATTCAGGAAGAATCTCCTAGTCCCAGCCACTTGGTCAGCATAAGGAGCCCTGGGGTTCTTCTCACTGTGGTACTAGAGGCTGAAACAGGAGCTGCGGCACAACCAGAGGAAGTTATCCATGGCCCAGGCCCAGGCTGCTCTTGGTTCAGTCCTGCTGGCCTCTGGACCCCTGGTCCTCCAGGATTTCTCCTCCCAGCTGGCTGTGCAGTGCCCCATGGCCTCAGCTGCAGAGTCCCTGGAGGAGAGTCTCAGGGGCAGCCAAGGAGAGAATGAAGCCACCCTGCCCTGCCCTGCCTTCATATAGTGCCTATCCCCTGTGATGTCACAGACACATCTTACCCACACCCTACCTGGGGCCAATCAGGCTGCACAACCTCCTGGCTACATGTGTGACTGACAGCTTGCCTGGAGGGCCTTAGGGAGGGTCTTGGGGGGGGTCTCAGGGAGGGGCAAGCTTCCTAGAGTGCATTCAGCCTGGGTCTGGGGGCAGCCAGTCAAGGGGGAGCAGGGCCCTGTCTGACCCCATTCCTCTCTCCCTGGAGCCCTTCTTGAACCCTGTCTTGACCCAGTGCTGTGGGAGGGGACTCCTGCTGCCGAGGGGAGCCCACAGCCTGCAGTGCTGCAACGCCAGGAGCCAGAGGCTAAGAACAAGGAGCTGCATCGGCCCAAAGGCATCACCGGGGACAGAGCATCCAGGGAGGTCTTCTTCTTTTTTTTTTTTTTAATTATTTTATTGATTCACCATGTGGAAAGTTACAAAGCTTTCAGGTTAAAGTCTCAGTTATACAATGCTCAAACACCCATCCCTTCACCAGTGAGGGATGTCTTCTGATGGGGCACTGCACGGTCAGCTGGGAGGAGAAGCCCTGGAGACCCAGGGCTCCAGAACCCCAGAGGTCAGCGTTTCTGAACTGAGAGCAGGCCTGGGCCTGGGCCATGGACAACTTCCCTGAGCTGTGCCGCAGCTCCTGCGTGAGGACAGAGAGAGTGAGAGTGAGTGAGCACTGAGTCTAGGTTGCCTTAAAATATGTCAATACTAGGCCATGCTGTGAGGCTCAGTGGTAAAGCACGAGCTCCGGGTAATAGTTTCTGAGTTTAGTTCTACAGAACCTACAGAATGACCTACAGAAAAAGAGTACACCACCAAAATAAAATAAAATAAAATTGGGGACTAAAGAGTGGAGTATTACTTTAACATGTTGCCGACCTAGGCAGCCTATTGTGCTCCTCAGGCACAACGCACATACCTTCAGACCTGTTCCCCTCTCCCACAAAGACCCAAGAACAAAATGGTACAGGGTGTATTTTAGATTCCCAAACACACATGGCACCCTGCAACATTGCCGGGCCTGTGCGAAGGGTTCTGGCACCACAGGGTGGAAGCAGCATCACTGCCTTGGGCCTTCCCACTGAACCAAAGGCTGGGTTGGGTCAGTAATCCCTGAGTGTTTCTGGTTCTTCCTTCCCTGAAACCCTGTTCTTTCCTTACCCACCTTCCTGAAGGGGGCTCTAGAGTCAAGGAAAAGGAGCACATTACACATTTTGCAGTCTATTTATTTTTTATTTTGCTTCTACACAGTTTATATTCTTGCACTTTGATTGACAACACTTGATATAGAGTTTATTGCATAACACTGCATAATATTGCATAATTGGCATGCAATGTTTCAACACCAAATGTGCCACCAGTGTCCACCAAATGTCCCTCCACCAATGTCTAAAGATCCCCTGTCACCCAAGGCCCTCCCAACCCCAATGGTAAACTAAGTTCTGTGGGCAAACTCAAGGTCTGTTCCCATTGGCCACTGGCCATTTGTTATTACATATATGTATATATGTAGGCATATATATATACACATACATATATATATGTATCCCACATAGGAAAGGAATCATTCTGCATTTTTCCTCTATTTTGACTGACTTAGCTTAGCATGATACTCTCTAGTTTCCTCCACAGAGTGCAAATTGCATGATTTCATCTTTTCTTATAACAGGAATATTCCATTGTGTACCTAGACCACAGTTTCTTTAATCAGTCAGTCATCTGTGCTGGTACACTAGGGTTGTTTCCAAATCTTGCCAAGTATGTCTGAGACTGCAATGAACACAGGTGGTCGAAACACCCTTTTTTTAAGGACCAGAACAATAGTATAGCAAGTAGGGAATTTGCCTTGCATACAGCTAACCTGGGTTGGATAAGGCCCCCAAGCACAGCCAGAAGCAATTCCTGAGTGCAGAGTCAGGTGTAACTTGAGCATTGTCAGTTGTGGCCCCAAAACAAATAAAAACCCAAAAACAAACAAAAAGTGCCCTTTTAAGCTCTTGGAGTCAAAGCCAAGAAAAAGCAGCACTGGCTCATGTAGGAGCTCAAGTCCTGCTTTTCAACAGTCTCCACACTGTTTCCCAGAGAAGCTGATCCACATGACATTCCCACCCGCAGTGGATCAGGGCACTCCCCCACATCTCCACCAGCACTGGCAGTTTCTATACTTCGATGTGGGCCAATGTCCTTCCTGTGAAGGGATAGTTACTCTTGTTTAGAATTACACGTCCCTGACATTAAGTGATTAAGGGTACTTTTGGTTTCTCAGTTTGGGGGCCACATCTGGTGGTGCTCAGGGCTTCCTTCTGGCTCAGTGTTCAGGGACCTCTGTGGACATGCTCAGGGGAGTGTATGTGCTGCCAGGATTGACCCCTGGTCAGGTACATGCAAGACAAACACCCGACCTACTCTATTATCTCTCTGGAACAGAAACACTTTTTAGATATCTAAAAGATGCTCAGGGCTTTGTCCTGGCCTGCATCAGGGGTCACTCCTGGTGGTGCTCAAAGAACCTTATGGGGTGCAAGCATGGAAGCCAGTGGACCCTGTGCAGGACATAAGCCCTATTCTTACACTCTTGTGCAATCTCTTCAGCACAAGGAGTGATTCCTGAGCACAGGAGTAGGCCCTACGCACATCCGGTGAGACACAAATTCAAACCCCAGAAAGTGTTTACAATGGCACCATATATTTTATATAGCACCTAAATATATAGCATCTATATGTATATAACACCTATATATATAGCACCCTATATATAGCATTCTATTGTCTTCTCAATCTCCCTCCCCCCCACACACACACATGAGATTTATATAAATATTGGGAGCCAGATGGGAAATCACATGCCTTGCATACAGTAGACCTGTGTTAGATACTGGACAACACACACACAAAACACACACACACACACACACGTACATACACACACACCTCCAGGCAGGGAAAGGAAGAAACTGCTTTGTCCAAACCTCCCTGTATAAGAAACTACAGTCTACCCTGCTATATGCACAAGAACTTGTGTCCACCTTGCAGCTTCATGTTAGAAACTCCATATACCATGCAGTGTCCGCAATAGAAACTGTGCCTACAGTTCCCTGGGAGCCCTAGAAACTCTTTCTGCACTCACTGCTATTTTGGCACTGCATTGCTTTCGATTTCACTAGCTTGAAAATTAAGAGCGTGCAGTGCACTGCCTGTGCTTCCAGCTCTCAGATCTGCTTCTCCACCGCTCTTTGTCCAATTGTTCAGGCTCATTCTGCAGTTTATCACCTGTGAAAAGAAATGGGTGTAGACAGGCAGGTGCTGAGTAGCAAGTGCACTACGTGAAGCTCTCATGTCAACTTCACAGAAGATTCACAGAAGAGTCTCAGCCACTGTCTAGCATGTTGTGTCTGACTCCTTCCTTGAACTGTGCTGCGTCCCCGTGCCCAGTCACTTCCCCTGTCCCTGACCCTGTCTCCTTCGTGTGTGCAGAGCCCCAGACCCAGCTGTGCCTCCCCACTCCTCGCTTCCCAACTGGCTTCCCTGACTCGGGGACAAGCAAGGAAGGTGCAGACACACGGAAAACAATCCGGAAGAGTGCCAGGAGAGTCACCGCGCAGAGACAAGAGCAAAAGCAAGTCCTGTGCACCTCTAAGCATCTATGGACCCCACCTGGGAGGGATTTGAACTCCAGAAACTTTCCCTACAGTCAGTCCGCATTGGGGTCTCTGAGTGTCGGGTCCTCGGTGCACACCACAGAAGGGCGGCACCCACAGGGCGTCCAGGACACTCTGAGCCCGCGTCAAAGGACTCCGGAAACCCGGTCGGGGCGTGTCCGTGCGGAGAGGAGGAAGCCGCGCGGTAGTGGCCTGGGTGTTCCGCCGTAGGTGGTCGTGGCCGTCCTCGCCGTCGTGGCCAGGGCTTGGTGGACAAGCTAAGGGCCGCGGCTGCAGGGAGGGCTGTGGACTCTGGGCTGCGCGCTCAGGTGCCGCGGGGCCCCGGGTTCCCTGAGCTGGGCGGGTGGACTCCGTGATGGGGCGGGCAGGGACCCGGTGGCCTGGGGCTGGCGGCTCCCGCAGATACTGGGCGCTGTCCCGACCCCGGCACAGCCGCCCTGGAGGGCTGGACAGCAAACCTCGGGTGACCAGTGCCAGGATCTGAGCCGGCTGGAGCACGGGAGAGGAGGGGAGCGGCCAGGCCCAGCGTCACTTTAAATGGGGAGGGACGGAGCCCGGGACTGGCTGGTCGCCAGCTCCTGGCCCTCCCTCCCTCCTGGGCCTCTGCCGCCGCATGCGGGTGCGCTCGCCTCCATTGCCGCCTCCTCCGCTGGACACTCCTCGCGGTCTCCGGGGCTTTCGTGCCAGGTGGCGCCCCATCGGCCAGCTGCGGTGTCCGCTCTCTTCTCTGACTCCGGGTGCAATCCCGCCACCGCTTGTGTGACGGTGTGGACTGACCCGTGTTCCTGGTCTGCGGTGACCCTTGGCGCTCGGGCTCACTGTCACCGCCCTCTCTGCTGCTCGCACGTCCAGAAACGTCCAGCAGGGTCACTGGCGAGAGGAATGACCCCGAGTGACTGGGAAGCTCAGGGAAGCATGTGTGGTGCCGAGATCTGAGTGGGTTCAGGCTTCTTAGGCAAGAGCTTCATTTACCAGACTGTCTCCCTGCCTAGTATTTCCTTGCTGGCAACAGACCTATTAGGGGTGGGGGGATAGAGAGTGGTCAGGTGCAATGATTGCTCTACCCCTGCCGGACCCCAGTTCATGACCCTGGGTTCCTCCTGACTCCCACCACCATCACCCAGGCACAGCTTGGTGTGACCCCACACTATTTTCTCCTTCAAAACTTTGTTTTTGGCAAAAGAGTTTCCAAAATGAGAAATATATATCAGTTTTTTTTTTACTTTTAAATTTTTTTATTTGGTTCATGGTTCATTTTATTATTTTTTCCCCTCTTGGAGTAACATCTGATAGTGCTGAGATGGTGACACGTTCTCCAAAGTACTGGAGGGACCAGCCAGATATTACTGTTATACCACATACATTGTTTGTAGTCCAGATTTTTTTTTTTTTTTTTTGCATTTTGGGTCACACCTGGCGATGCTCAGGGGTTACTCCTGGCTCTGCACTCAGGAATTACCCCTGGCAGTGCTCAGGGGACCATGTGGGATGCTGGGAATTGAATCCAGGTTGGCCGCGTGCAAGGCAAACATCCTACCCACTGTGCTATCGCTCCAGCCCCTGTAGTCCACCTCTTGGAGCTTTTTTCCAGCCCTATTTAGTTGATTTTTTCCACCAGCACAAGTGTGCCAAATTGACATGGTCTTAATGTAGATACATATAGTTTCAAATTACTCAGATTGAAATAATCTGTTCTTCAAAAGAAATTGAAGGCAAACAGGTGATTCACCCCTGGTGTAGTTTTGTACTTTTGTACTTTTTTGTACTTTTACACAAAAATAATGTAAATACTTTTTAGAATTTATTTTAGATTTATTCTACGTCGGATTGAGTAATTTATTGAAATGATGAATGTATTATTTATGTACTATATATATCATTCACACCATTATATTGATGTATTGATGACTAAAATATATATCATTTTTAAGGGAGAAACATATTTTCTTTTTAAATAAATGCTTTAGACAGGGGAGTTTGCAGAGGGCAGGAGAGGAGTGATTTCCTTTTTACCATTTTAGAAAGGTCTTAAGTTTTCATTCAGAGACACAAAGGCATTTACAAGAAATCACGGGGTTCCACATTTTAGGGCGGGGGAAGGTAGCATTGCTTTCTGCTATTTTTAAATCAGCAAACTCATTTTAATTAAACGAAGGAAATAAATTCTAAAATGGAGACAAAGGAAATGAAATCAAACCACAAACACGGATCTCTGAGAAAACCACCGAACAGGACATTGAAGTTGTTTATTTCATGAGGGACTCAGGCATGGTGACATTCAGAGAGATGAACCCAGAGCCCCACTGGTTAAGAGTTCTTGCTCTGACCCACATACCAGATTAAAAGGGATAAAAGTGTTCTCCAGGTACCAGAGACAAGGGTCAACCCAGCTCTCCTGGGGCAAGGCAAACTCTTTTTTTTTTTTTTTTTTGAAGTAACAGACTTTATTTAGAAGGTCTTAGGGAAGGAGGAAGAGATAAGTGGAAAAGGAAAAAGCAGTAGGAGTAACGTGCTCAAGAAAGAACGCGGGCTCCTCCAAAGATGGAGAGCGCTACACACACCCTAGCACTGGACATGAAAGCATGAAAGTACACATCTCAAGGGGGGAGATGCGGGCGACACATGTGCTCGGCCACATGGCACAAGCAGCACATGGGCTCAGGCAGCATATGCACGCACTTCCTTTGTTCAAGGTGGCCTTTATAGGGTTTCTCCAACCTGCCCCCACGTGGGGGCTTCTTTCCAGGTAAAAGTCCGTTGCTAAGGTTACCAGGGAGGTTGGGAGTGGTGATAGCCTTCTTCGGGGAACCTCCTGGGGAGGGGTCTATTATCCTCAAAGTCTGTTGAAGGTCTTATCAGGTGCGGTTCCACAGGGTGGGGGGTCTATTATCCTCAGAGTCTGTTGAAGGTCTTATCGGGTGCGGTTACTGTGTCCACAGGGTGGGTCAGTCTCAGGATTCTCCTCCCCGGAGACTTTGGTGATCTAAGTTTCATTGCCAGGGGCCTTTCCCTACCTACCTGCCTACATCATATTCCCCCCTAGAAATTTCACCACCTTGAATCTTTAAGGGAAAATGGCTGAAGGTCCATCTTCTGGAGCTGCTTCATGCTGACAAAGGGGCGCTGGCCCTAAGGCAAACTCTTAAAACGCCTAAAAATGAAAAAAAAAAAGGGACTGGTCAGGAGATAACTGTGGGGACCTAGAGCAGTCAGTGCCCTTTGGCACCCCTGGGGTCTTCTCAAACAACCTCAAAGCTCTGCCTGCTGTGCTCTCTCTCTCTCTCTCTCTCTCTCTCTCTCTCTCTCTCTCTCTCTCTCTCTCTCTCTCTCTCTCTCTCTCTCTCTCACACACACACACACTAATAACAAAGAAAAGAATCCTGCCCCACTAATGGGGATGCTGTCATGCCAGGGGGGCTTGTGACCATAAGGGGAACATAATACACGCACAGTTCTTAGGACCAGTTGTCCTACCTTCCCATGTTACATCTCAAAGTGCAACTTCCTTCTTGGCCAGAGAAACCAGTTTGCTGAAAACAGACTGACTGGGATTGAGGAAACACAGAGTAGTCAGTGGTGACCCCACCAACACCAGGACCCAGACACTAGCACAGAGGGGGATTGGGGGCTCAGGGAGAAGCCCAGCTCCCAAGGCTCTGGGGCAGGAGCTGTGGAAAATGTGAGCCTGGAAAAGTGGAAAAGAATCAGGGATAAAAGTGATAAAATGTCACCTGTAAATGAAAATTCCTGCAAGCATGAACATCCCCTTGGGGTGAGGGCAGCATGGAGGGAAATTTCTTTTCATCCAGAGAAAATAAGTTTGCTCAATGGGAAACCTGGATCATTTCTTATAAATAACTAGGCAAAAAGAATCAAAACTTGGATCTCTTCCTAACATGTTTGTCAAAGGATTGTATTAGAACCAAAACTCTGCCCTTTCTAGAAAATCCCAGGATATACTCATGTCACAGTCCTGCCCCTTCGTTTTTAATGGGTTGCACGCCATCAGCCTGATGAGAGTCTGAAGAGAGAGAGACAGAGAGACAGAGAGAGAGAGAGAGAGAGAGAGAGAGAAAGAGAAAGAGAGAGAGAGAGTTCCTAGAGAAGGTGAGGAGTTTACCCTGCATGCCCCTGAGGGTCTCTGGCTGAGCTTTTGGCTTCTGGACCACCTCAGCTTTTCCTAACTCTGCCCTCTGATTCACAAATTTATTTAGGAGGAACTTCTTTCTGAGGAACCCCGTGGGTGTAGAAGAAATGCCTTACATCTGGGAGCCTAACCGCCTAACCAGCCATTGGTCCCTAACTACCCCCCCTCCCACAGCTTCCCCCCCAAGTGGCCTTGCCTCCTTTCATCTTCACAGAATGAGTGTACCACCCTAGAAATCCATGTATTTTGCGCAGATCCATTTCTTTCTTTCCCAGGTTCAAAAATCAAAGACACACGTGCAATGAATAATTCCTCTGTGATCAGTCAGCCAGACCTAGTCTTCTTCCACCCTCTCCTCTCTTTTTCCATTGCTGATCTCTCAACCTAAAAATCTAGGTAGAGCGGGTACTGAAGAGTGGATGCCAATCCAGCAGAGCACTAAGTGGGAGCGCAAGCCTGTTTCTTTTCTTTTCTTTTCTTTTCTTTTCTTTTCTTTTCTTTTCTTTTCTTTTCTTTTCTTTTCTTTTTCTTTCGGGAAGCATCTCTCCTGGTGCTTATTGACTGTTTCAGGGAGTCGCCTCAGTACTTGGGTCTGTCTCATCAACTGCAGTCTCTGCTTGTGGTGGTGCGATGCAGCATGAGAACTGCTCAGTCTTAAAGCTCCGGAAAGGGTGAGACAGGCTCTTTTGTTTCCCTCAGGAGGTTGCTGTGCTGGCAGGGTTGCCATGGCTGCACACCCAGCAAAGTTCAGGTTGAGGGGGAAGGTGATTTTCTTTTTCTTTTTTTTTAAAAATAATTTATTTATTTTTAATTAGTGAATCACTGAGGGTACAGTTACAGATTTATACATTTTTGTGCTCATGTTTCCCTCATACAAAGTTCAAGAACCCATCCCTTCACCAGTGCCCATTCTCCACCACAAATAAACCCAGCATCCCTCCGACCCCCCCAATCCCATCTCCCCCCACCCCACCCTGCCACTGTGGCAGGGTATTCCCTTCTGTTCTCTCTCTCTAATTAGGTGTTGTGGTTTGCAATAAAGGTGTTGAGTGGCCATTGTGTTCAGTCTCTAGTCTACATTAGGTGGCATCATGCTTTCCCCGAATGGCCTCCTACCACATTTTACTTGGTGTTCTGGAAGGTGATTTTCTAATGCTCCTTAGGAGAGCATCTGGCCAGTGGTGTGAAAGCTCCATGGAGCCTCAGCCTGCATTGCACTTGGGAACACTGCACAGGGCCTGGCACATAGCAGGGCCCTAAGTGCCCACAAGGTGCAGTGTCCCCAAGAGTCAGTGGGATGTTTTGAATCTTTTTAGCTACCCTCTGAAACCCTGGGTTAGGCTTGAGATCTGGAGCGTTAGACTAGAGAAAAATCCTGGGCACTAGGCCGAACCACCTGAGACCCAGCTGGCACCTCCTGGCGGCAGAAAGTCTGTAGGAGAGTAAACAGTGCCTCAAGAGCCAAAGTGAGTTCCTGAGCCCGATCTCTTCAGGATCATTGTCCCCCAAAGCTCCTCACTGCAAGAACTGGATCCCAGGATGCCACTGAATGTGCAGGCCCCTCTCCAAATATCTCCAAGAACTTGGACATTAAGAATAATGTCCAATTGCTCGAGGGGGCACCAGTAACATCTCCATTCCTCCCAGCCCTGAGATTTTAGCAGTCTCCTTACTCATCTTTCCCAATGATTGGAGGCTCTTTCATGTCAGGTGAATGAGACCTATCGTTACTGTTTTTGGCATATCGAATATGCCACAGGTAGCTTGCCAGGCTCTGCCCATGCGGATGTGATACTCTCAATAGCTTTCCAGGCTCTCCGAGAGGTATGTGTGTGTATAAATATATATATATATATGTATATATAAGTATATATATATAACTCTCATGATTTGTTGCCTACTGTCTGAACTCCATCAAATATGGTGTGGTAATTATGGAAAATGGGTAGGAAGGGGCTGGAGCAATAGCACAGCGGGTAGGGCGTTTGCCTTGCACGCGGCCGACCTGGGTTCGATTCCCAGCATCCCATATGGTCTCCTGAGCACCACCAAGGGGTGATTCCTGAGTGCAGAGCCAGGAGTAACCCCTGTGCATGGCCGGGTGTGACCCAAAAAGCAAAAAAAAAAAAAAAAATGGGTAGGAAGTGTCTTATAATGTGTCCAGAAAGCAGCCTGCAGCATGGCAGCAGTTGGATAGTGTAGGTAGGTCGGAGCTGGGGTCCTTTAGGGCAGGGAGGGTTCTCACCCTACAATCTCTGGGGTGCCCCAAGTGAAAACAGTGTCTTCAAGAACCTGTGAGGATGAGGATATGCTTCCTAGCGTTAGAAACATAGTCTCAGTACCGTGCCCTTCACCAGAACTGGAGCAATGTTGCACATCATATAATCTCCCTCCTCCACCCTAAACAACAGGGTCCACATGAAACCGCGTGGGTGGTGCAGTGTCACGTTAGAAACCCTACCGTGCCACATCCACACAGTTTCGTGTGCATCCTGTAGAGTGGAGCACATCGAAACAGTTCTGGTGAAGGGCATGGTACTGAGATGAAGTTTCTAATGCTAGGCAGCAAGTTGTCACTGGTTCTTGCAGATGTGGCCAACCAGGCAGCAGGTGGTTTGCTAGGACACACTTATCACTGTAAAGTGGACAGAGAAATGTCATTCATCCACTTGTCTCTACCTGTTCCACAACTCAGGTCTTTCACCAGAACAACGTGAGAAGCAAGTCTCAAAGGGGCAATGTAGATGATCTTTCTTGTGGGGAGACAGCCAATGGAAGAAGTTTAGAACACAATGCCATGTGTTGGACGAATTACCCACCATAATGTGTCCTTATTAGAACTTGCAACTACATTGCTCCTTTGGCACTTGCTTCTCACAACCTTGCCAAAGACCGGGTGTGTCAAGCAGGTACAGATGAGTGGATGCACAATACCAAACTGCGACAACCCCTAGATGTCTACTTGGAAACTGTCTGCTGTGCACCATCCACAATAACCTGTGTTGTCCCTAAAATATTACAGCGAACAGCACTCACAAGCCACGAAGAGTTAAAAATCAGTCCCCTGGCCAAGTCAAGATACAGCATGTACCATGCTGCACTGAGATAGAACTCCGTTTCCCCTGCACCTAGCAAGAAACTGTATGAACCTAATGTGTAGTGTTAGAAAGTGTGTTGTTCAACGAATGAACCTGAGACTATCTTGAAGCATCCATAAGGAAATTAATTTGCCAGTACTGCGGATAATTAGAAACTTCATTGACCAGTCCTATCCACAGAAACTGTGAAGAACCGCCCTAACCAAGAAACTGTCTTTCAAGCCGGTCCTCAAGAAACTGCGTAGTCCGTGTCGCATTACAGTAGAAAGCCCATCTACTACGCTTCGGCAGCTAGGCGTCTGCTTGGAAACTGCCTACTGTGTCTGGTCTACAATAAACTGTGTGGACCTTGCGGTGTCTGACAGAAACTAAACTGAACTGTGTTGACGGTTCCAGGGTGTGTTAGAAACTTCATCTGCCAGCCTCGAGAAACCTCGAGGAACTGCAGTTATGCTTTAGAAACTCTGTCAGCTGTGTCCCCATGAAACTTCACCCACCACGCCGCAATTTGATATAAACTCCCTCCACCATGCTGTGCCAGCATTAGACCCTGCGACTACGTTGTCCCATCTGTCCTAGAAACTCTAGGGACCTAGTGTTTCATAGAGACCCTGTCTCTTCCCGCTCTGTCTGCCTTACCACATCGCTGTGGGGAGCCCCGGAGACCCAGCTATGCCTGCCCTCGATCCGCTTCATAGAGGGCTGTCTAGATGCCTCAGGAATTAACAAAGAAGGTGCAATAACACGGAAAAACAAACCTAAACATCACAAAAGGGAGTTCCCACACAGAGAGGAAAGCAAAAACTCTGGACTCTAAGCATATCTTTCTTTCTTTCTTTATTTATTTGAGGGTACAGTTACAGACTTATACATTTTTGTGCTCAAGTTTCTCCCTTACAAAGTTCGATAACCCATCCCTTCACCAGTGCCCATTCTCCACCACCAGTAAACCCAACATCCCTCCCCCCCTCCCCAGACCTGTCTCCCCCCACCCCACCCTGCCACTATGGCAGGGTATTCCCTTTTGTTCTCTCTCTCTGATTAGGTGTTGTGGTTTTCTAAGCATATCTTTATTGCATTAGGGGAGGGGTTCAGAAAAGGAGAATCTTCCCCAGGAGAAAGTCCTCAGTGGGGGTCTCTGAGCCCTGGGGTGCTCAGCGCAGAAGGGAGGGCAGCAGGCACAGGGCATAGAGGACACTGCAGGCTGAATCTATTCCAAAGGGCCCAGGGAAACCTGGTCCTGGCGCCTGCCTGCAGTGACAAGGGTTTCCAGGCATGCGGCGGGAGCACCGCGGTAGTGGCCTGGGTGTCGTCCTCGCCTTCGCCTGAGTCTTGGCCTGGGCTGGTGGCCTGCCTAAGCGTCGCGTCTGCGGGAAGTACTTGTGGCCCGTGGGCTGTGCGTTGAAGTGCGATGGGGGCCCAGGGTTCTTGGCCCTGGACTGGCTGAAGGCCGCGAGGGGGCGGGCGGCTCCCGCAGAGACTGGGCGGGGCCGGGACCCAGAACGACCGCCAGGGGCCGCTGCAGAGCAACTCCCGGGTGTGGTCGGCGCCTGGGCGCGGAGCCTCGCCGAGCACGGGACAGAAGGGGAGCGGCCCGGGCCGCGGGAGGAAAGACCTGGGTCTCCGGGCAGCCCTGCAAGCTCCGGGGGTCTCCTCACTCCCGCGGCCCCGCCGCCGCTGTACGCCCCCCGCCGCCGCCCCCGGGCTCCGTGCGAGGCTGTGGTGACGGCGCGTCCGCTCCTGCCGCGGGGTCGGATCTTGTCTCTGCCGCCGAGTCCAGCCCCGCGGCCGCCCGTGCCTCGCTGTGCACTGACCCCTGCTCGCGGATCTGCAGCGCCCTGTCCTCTTCCGGGGCTCTGCTCTCTAGTCCTCTCTTCCGCTACTGCCCGGGCCGCCCTCGAAATGTCCAGTGGGGCCGTCATCCCGAAGCCGCGGAGTGAACAGAAGCTCATAATGTGCTGCAATTGCTCTAACCCGGGCCCTGCGCCTACGCTAGAGCTTCATCCCCTGGACTGTCTCCCTGCCCAGTGACTCACTCTCTGGGGACATTCTCTCTTGGCTCTTCCCTGACACTTGGCTATGGCGCTCTCCACCCCGACCCTTTCAGTCCAGGCTGACGCCACCACCTCGCACAGTGCCCACACCGGGCAGCACCTCTGCTGGAGGAGGGCCTGTGTCTGACTCTGCTGGTTTCCCCTGGAAGGTCCCCTCCCCCACTGGCATTTCCTGTTATTTGCAGCTTCTCAGACTGCCCTTGTGGCCAGGGGGCCTCTTGCCTGCTGTGCCCAGCCTGCTTGGGCCTTTCCAGCTCATTTTGACTGCACTGTCCATCTCTCGTCCTGTGGCTTAGGGACAGCTGGCTGGCGGGCACTGTATTTCTGAGCACCAGGGAGGGTCCCGGCTTTAGGGCAGCAGCAGTCCTGGGTTGAGGAGGGAAAGGATTCACCTTAGACAGACTCTTCACAGGTGTGTTCTCCCCTGCTGTCAGCCTCGGTCCTGGGAAGGGGCTGCCTTTCTGGGTTCCTCCAGTGGTGCTCTGGTTGGTGACATGTTCCCAGGCAGCTATGATGAGGGTCTGGCCTGCTTGTTAGAGCCGCTTCTCTCTGTGGTCACTTTCATTTCAAGTGTATGTCTCTGCACCCAGAGCAACCTCGGCTGCCAGTGGCCCAGGCCAGCACTCCCAGATGCCCAAGCAGACAGATGAGCCTCCCAGAGCTGCTCTCCTGCCCTGAGAGCAGAGCCCGGCCTGCAGGGGCATCAGGCACCAGGGAATCTCCACAGCGTCTCACTGGCTGTTGCACTGCTTGAGCCCTAGGGGCAGTTTCCCTGCACTCTGGCTCATCTGGGATCTCCATGTACCCGACTTTCTTGTCCTCACCTTACTTAGCTTCAGTCCCATCTCTGGGTGAGAGTACTAGTCCTATCACGGTGATCTGAAATGGTTGATTTATACCTAGGTGACTGTGATTTAACCCACTGATCAACAGTTCTACAAGCCACTGTCCTTATCTTCAGATGGGCTGAGGCACCAGTGTGTGTGTGTGTGTGTGTGTGTGTGTGTGTGTGTGTGTGTGTGTGTGTAGGCTGTATTAGGAACATGGGAATTCTTCCCTAACACTCAAAGATCCAACTCTGTTTCTTTCCTAGTCAGGGTCAAGGTTCAGTGTGTTGATTTGGACTGAGGGTCAATGCATCTGTTAGAATTTTGGTGTCTTAGTGGTGGAAAATGTGCACTGATGGAGGGATGGGAGTTCGATCATAGTATGACTGAAACTCAAACATAAACACTTTGTAACTGCATCTTGCAGTGATTCAAAACAAACGAACAAAAAACCTTAGGTACCTTGCTCATCACTACACTGAACCACTGGCTTCTATTTTCTATTCTTTGTACTTGTTTCCCTCTTTTTTTTCTCTCCTGAGCCTTGGGAATTTTCTCAGTATGTGTAACTGCATGTTTTCTAGGTGACAGCACCTCTAGGACAGTAGCCCAGTGACCCCTCGCCCTGCTGCTTTCTGGAAGCTCACTGTCATCGGAGGGTCATTGCCAATGCCCCTGTGTGCTGTGGCCCTCATTGCTGTCAGGACCCTGAGCACCGTAGCTTCTTGGAGGAGCCCCAGTCCCTATGAGCACTGTCACTACTTATGCGTTGCCATGGGTAATTGTCTCTGTGAGCACTCTGGCTGCGAGTCTTCAACATTGTTCTGCAGACCCACTGCTTTTGACTGACTCCTTTTCTCCAGGCCCTGGCTGCTTTCATCACAGGAGCCTGTGTTCTCTCTGTGGCTGCCCCCTCTCTTGCTCCCTCCTCCTCCCCCTCCATCCTAATCTAGCTGAGGATGGATTAGCAGGTGGTTTTGGCTGGGGCCACTTTTGTGTCTGGGGGACTCTGTGTGTCAGGGGATTTTCCAGAGGCTGGGCTGCTGCTTGCACAGTCTGTCTCAGCACCGCACAGGAGCACGAGCCTGAGCCTGGGGTCCCCGTGCCCAGGGCTGCTTGCCCCCTGAGTCCCAGTGGGCCTTGGGGTCCCAGCAGAACTGTGTGTTGTGCTTACTGGTGGGGGAGGGCTTTGCTGGCACCAGCTCTGGGACAGATTGCTTCTGAGGAAAGGCCTCAGTAAGCTCATTTCCTGCCTGCACTTCTGAGCAATCGCTGTGTGCACCTACCATATTTCACCATATCAATGTGCATCCTTTTGGGGCTGGAGCGATAGTAAAGCAGTTAGGGTGCTTGCCTTGCACGTGGCCAACCCGAATTCTATTCCCAGCATCCCATATGGTCCCAGGAGTACTTCGTGAATGCAGAGCCAGAAGTAACCCCTGTGCATAGCAGAGTGTGGCCCAAAAAGAAAAAAAAAAGATAAAGAAAAAGCATCCTTTTAAAGCAATGATACACATGTATCACCATATGTTCACATATGGTCATATCCCATTTTGGGGCCCTCTTTCCCAGAGGCCTAAAAATATGCTCTTTTTCTCCAGCTAAATGTAGCTATTTGTCTCCTCAATCAATGTTAAAGAATGAGTAGGTTATGTAACCATAAACTGTTACTGTTACTGGAAACTATTTTTTAACTGTTGCCTGACCACTGCTGCTTAGTGCTTGCTTAACCTTGAAACCTACAGAAAACCACTTGTGATTTGGAGTTAGGGTCCTTGTCAAGACTCCACTGTGTTGGATGAGATTTGGACCCTAACTCCAGCTAGCGATAAAGTTCCTTTGATTTTTCATTATAGTGTATGGACTCGGTCTCTCCGAAACAAAAGACAATTTCTGGGGCGTTTTGATTGAGTGAGTCCACTTGCTGGGCCCAGGTACTTTGCAGGTGGGTTCAGATTGGCCAGTTACACATTGTTTGATTTCTGGGAAACTGAGACTGTTTCATTTCCAGGAACTGAATCTGAGGCCTACCTGATTTTTCTCATTTCTGAGGCCTGTCATGGTGTCAGTTTTGCCCTTACACTCTTCTTCTGCTTTCAGGAGGTGTAATTTCTAGGCAAAAACATTAAGCTGGCAAGGAGGCAGACAGGAAAGAGCTCCCATGGCAATGAATCCCTATGAAATAATAAAATCAATAGCCCCACGGCTGCAAAAAACCCACCTGTGAATACAAAGGAAAGTTTTTGGCTATTTGCAGAACAGATCTGATGGTTCATGTACAGTGAGGTATGCAAAAAAAATTAATAAATGCTTTAACCAGTACTATAGACTACGACTTAGTCATGCAAAAAAAAACAAAAAAACAGAAAACAAAAGAGCAACATTGATTGTATCTGTGTATGAGATTTGGCTTTTGTTATTCTTGAAATTTGGTTTTGTTATTTCTGATTCCAATGTTGCCTAGTTTGTTAGAATTTGAGAGAAAGTGTGACTTAAATCAGGTCAATAAGTGCCTATATTATTATAATTGTTATCAAATATCTAGTAAATGGAAAGGCAGCCTTGTATCCAGATTTTGTTGTTGTTGTTGTTGTTGTTGTTGTTGTTGTTGTTGTTGTTGTTTGGGGCCATAAAGCAATGCTCAGAGATTCCTCCCGGCTCTGTGTTCAGGGATCAACCTGGCAGTGCATGCCATCATATGGGATATCTGAGATCCAAACCTGCTGGCTTCTTGCAAGGCAAGTGCTCTCCCTGCTGTACTATTGCTCGGGCCCTGTGTCCAGACTTAGGTTACCATACAACATCCTGACCTGGGCTCCTCACAGAAGAGGCTTGAGGGAATTAAGATATAAAATATTTTGGTAGTACATAGGGTTTTGACCTAATAATAAAAGAATATTTGACCCTCCAACTAAGGTGAACATAAGTAATTTAAAAACTATTTCCCCTTTTCTTTAGACTGTGTTATGTTTTATTTATTTATTTATTTATTTTTATTGCATCACCATGAGATACAAAGTTATAAAGTTGTTCCTGGTTGAGTTTCAGCCATAAAAGTTCCAACACCGGGGGCTGGAGCGATAGCACAGCGGGTAGGGCATTTGCCTTGCATGCGGCCGACCCGGGTTCAATTCCCAGCATCTCATATGGTCCCCTGAGCACTGCCAGGGGTAATTCCTGAGTGCAGAGCCAGGATTAACCCCTGTGCATTGCCAGGTGTGACCCCCCCAAAAAAAAGTTCCAACACCCATCCCTTCCCCAGTCAAAGGTAGTTATATGTCTCCTATTTCCTGCCACCAATGTCTCCAGTTTCACCTCTGTCACTCCCCCGTCCCCTCCATGGTAGGCACTTTTCTTCTCTCACTTCTTGTGCTCTCACTCTCTTACCTTTCTCTCTCTCTTTCCTCTTTCTCTCTCTCTCTCCTATTAGGCATTGTGGTTTGCAATACAGGTACTGGAAGGTTACTGTGTATATCACCTTACCTCCTTTCAGCACCCACTTCTTCTTCAGAGCCATCATTTCCAACTCACTGTTATAGTGATCCCTTCTCTGTGCTAACTCCCTTCCCCAGCCCCCCACTTGTGCTATCCTCTTTGTTTATACTGTCTTTGGGTGTTAGTCTTATACTATGAACTGGAGCAAGGAAAGCATCTTAAACAAGTAGTGCTGGGAACCTGGGCAGCTACATGCAAAAACCAAAACAAAACAAACCTCAAACCTCTTTCTAATGCCATGCACAAAAGTCAGATCAAAATGAATTAAAGACCTCAATATCATACCTGAATCCATAAGATACGTAGAAAAAATAGGCAGAAAGTCCATGACATTGAGGCTCAAGGCATCTTCAAGGATGAAACACCACTGACCAAACAAGTGGAAGCAAAGATAAACAACTGGAACTACATGAAACCAAGAAACTTCTGCATCTCAAAGGAAGTGGTGACCAGGATATAGAGAGAAACCATGAAATGGAAAAAAAGTATTTACTCAACACACATGTAAAAAGAGGTTAATATCAAAGGTATATAAGGCACTAGTAGAACTACAAAAGAAAAAACTTCCAATCCCTCAAAAAATGGGAGGAAGACATGAACAGAAACTTCCTCAAAAAAGTACAAATGGCCAAAAAGCACATGAAAAATGCTCTACATCACTACTTACCAGGGAGATGCAAAATCAAAACAACAATGGCATATCATCTCATGCCACAGAGACGGCACACATTAAAAAGAACAGGAGCAACCAGTGTAGGACAGATGCTAGGAGAAAGGGACTCTCATTTATGGTGGTGGAAATGTGAACTGGTCCAACCTTTTTGGAAAAGAATAAAGGCATGCATCAAAAAACTAGAAATCAAGCTTCTATGTGTCCCAGCAATACTGCTCCTGGAAATATATCCTAGGGGCCCTAAAACACATAAAGAAAAGACACCTGCATTTCTATGTTCATTGCATCATTACAATATCCAGATTCTGGAAGGAACCCAAGTGCCTGAGGACAGATGACTGCATAAAGGAACTACACAATGGAATACTATATAGTCACCAGGAAAAAGGAAGTCATGACATTTTTCTGTATGTGAAAGAACATAGAGAACACCATGCTGATTGAAATGAATCAGAGGGTGAGAGACATAGAATAATTGCACTCATTTGTGAAGTATTAAAAAAGTCATAAAACATAGACTTATTTTTAAAGACTTTTAAATATATGAACATGTGTAACATAGTCCCCTTTTTCATACTTTTTCTTTCTTTTTGGGTCACACCTGGCGATGCATAGGAATTACTCCTGGCAGTGCTCGGGGGGCCATATGAGATGCTGGGAATCGAACCTGGGTCGGCTGCATGCAAGGGAAACCCCCTACCCACTGTGCTATCGCTCCAGCCCCTCATACATTTTTTTTCTTTTTGGATCATACCCAATGATGCACAGAGGTTACTCCTGGATCTGCACTCAGGAATTACTCCTGGCAGTGTTCCGGGGACCATGTGGGATGCTGGGAATCGAACCTGGGCTGGCCACGTGCAAGGCAAATGCCCTACCCTTTGTACTGTCGCTCCGGTCCTCCCTCATACTTTTTTAAAAAATTGAATCACCGTGAGCTATACTTACAAAGCTTTCATGTTTGAGCTTCAGTCATACAATTATCGAAACCATCCCTCCACCAGTGTACCTTTTCTACCACCAATGTCCCCAGTATCCTTACCCCCCACCCTGTCATACCTTTCCCCTTGCCTTTATGGCAGATAGTTTTCCTCTTACTCTTATGGGCATTTTGGTTTGCAATACAGACAATGAGAGGCCATCAGGTTTGGTCCTTTATCTACTTTCAGCACACATCTCCCATCCCTATCCAGAGATCCCTCCAACCATCATTGACTTAGTGATCTCTTCTCTATTCCAGCTGCCTTCTCCCCCAGCTCATAAGGCAGGCTTCTAACCCTGGAGCAGTCTTCCTGGCCCGTTACATAGTCTTAACCTGTATATATGACTTTTTGAGCTGTGTATAGGAGACACCTAGACCACACCAAAAGGACTGTTATCAAATTTAAAGTTAAAGATTAGAGTTAGGACATTACTTGTGTTCGTATAGTCTCGTGGACTTGTGTCAACATGGTCCTGATTTTAAATAAGCACTATCTTCTTTGCCATCTTGAATGATTTTGAAAATGTGTCACTTTGATTAAACATGCAGTTAAAAAATGTTTTATAATCATTGTATGAAAGTTGTGTAAAATTTAGGTTATAAGAATTTCATGTTTAGCAATTATTAATAAGTAATTGTTTCATGAATGTGAGAGAACTGTTAGTAATGAGTTTAAATTGAATCAATTTGGTTTGAGATCAAGTTGTATACTTGTTTTAGTAATCTAAGAAGCTTTTTGTGGAAGACTGAATTAGGATGTAATGAGATATTTGCTTTTCTCTCTCTTTTATGCCTTTTGTATGTTTTTATTTTAGGGCAATGTCTTTTTTGCATAGACATAGGAAGACAGATAATGTTATGCTTCTGTAATATGGGATTTTAATTGCCTGAAAAACACTAGTATGCAGGTGAATCCTGATAAAATCCTAGGAATCCCTCATATTGCTTTGGCTTAAGCCTCAGTTGCCTTAAGATTGGTCTTAATTCACAAGCTTGAGGAGAGGATCACGGACCCTGAGATCCACCGTGGTGCCTCTCCATCTTCTCAGGGTGTGTCACATTAGTCCTGCTGCTGGCACATCAAACTAGTGGCCAATGCCACCAATGATTGGGGCTGGATAAAAAAGAATCACGAGTGACCTTCATTTCTTTGGCCCTCTAATTTCAATTCTTGACTGGATTAACAAGACCATTAGTTCTTTCTCTATTTGATTTTCTGGTTAGACCCAATGTTTTTTGTTAAATTGTTGTTTATGTGCACAAATTATAGTCCTGATTTGCTGATTAAAGATGTTGAGAAATCAATCATTCTACCTGAAAACAGGGGGTGGGGTTATTAATGATGTAAATTTATAATATATATTTTTTATTGTGGGCTGGAGTGATAGCACAGTGGATAGGGCGTTTGCCTTGCACGCAGCTGACCTGGGTTTTGCTACGCCCACAGCTGTGACACCTGTGTAGCTGTAGCAAAATGCTACTGCGCTGGAGGTCTGCAGATGAGAGGTTGAGGTGGGAGCTCCCCGGAGCGGGGCCTCAGGCAGTTCCCCTACAATCTGTGGTCATCACGTGACCTGATGACACCAGAAACTGCTGGAGCACAAGACAACCTTGGTTTTGCCTTAGCTTAACTATCTGTGCCTTTCTTCTGTGCATTTCTTATCTGTGCATTCGTATTGGAACAGTACGAGCATTTCCTGATCAGAATGTTGCCAACACCACAGGCGGGCCAGAATTAGATGAATTAATATCTGAAGCCCCCCTTTCCTTTTGCTTAAGCGCCTGTCTCAGAAGCATTGTAGAATGCTGGAGACGCCTCATTGGGTTTTTTCTAAACAAGGTTGAGGATAAAAACAGCTGTTCTTGGAAACCAAAGCAATAGACGAAATGAAAGTAAAAACAAAGGTGTTGCAGAAATCACAGCATAGTGAGACAAAAACATTTCCAGAAAGAAGAGTTGGCTAAGATTCCCTGCAGGGACACAATATTTTGTGGGAGAGTGATGGCGGACTTTGCCGCCACGTTGCTCCCCCCTGCAGTAAAAGATTACCTAGATCCACCCCCCTTTTTTACAGGAACTAACGACAACATTGGGAATAGATGGGTAAACTATGAAGGGAAACGACGGTTGTTTTCAGAACTCCCATTTATGGCTAGATTAGCTAGATGAAGAAAACCCTGATGTTTATTATTTAAACCTTTTGCAATATATTATAACAAATTCCTGAAGGGAGAAAGGGCCTTAAACACTTAATGCTAAACTAACACGGATGTGATCATTGGCGCGAAACAGACATTTCAGAGAACCTTAGCTTTACCCTAGCCTTACAGGAAAACAAGAGGTCACAGAAGCGATATGCGGAATTAACTCATACTGTATTGTACTTCGTTAATAATTTTTCTGCTGAATTATAATCATCAAAGTAGTATTCTAATGATGTATTGTAATCATCAAAGCAGTGGTCTAATGGTGTAACCTGATGTTGTAACCCCCTGCTTATTGCTATTTCCTTGGAGAAACAATATATAAGCACAGCTTTGCAGAATAAAGTTGCAGCAGTTCACCAGCTTATAGTGTGGCTGTCTGTCATTCCCTCGCCGATTCCTGACTTTTCCTGATTCCTTCGACCCTGGTCCCCAGTGGTCGGTGGTCTCCACTGGGTGGTCTGCGGCAGGGTTTGATTCCTCTGCCCCTCTCAGAGAGCCTGGCAAGCTACCAAGAGTATCTCGCCCACATGGCAGACCTTGGCAAGCTACCCATGGCATATTCTATATGCCAAAAACAATAAAAAGTCTCACGATGGAGACATTACTGGTGCCCACTCGAGCAAATCGATGAGCAATGGGATGACAGTGACAGTGATTTTTGATTGTACAATTGATTTATAGCACGTACTTTAAAGAGATGATTTTGCTAGTTGGTGGAAAGTTTCAAATATGCCCACCCTGTCTGTACGTGAGATGGACTTTCCTGTTCCAAGCAAAGACAGCACTGATTTCCAGAAACCATACTGATAAAATGCCACCATGTGTGTGTACCTCCACATTGCCTGAACATGAAGCAAAGCACTGACTTTATAGCACCATGCTATAAAAACAGACTCCTGAACCCTTGAGCTTGGTCTAAGTTAGGTCTAAGGCTTCAGATGCTTGCCTGGCCTAGACACAACTGTCTTATGAACCAGGTCATCTTGTGCCTAATGAAGTGAATTCCTGTTGCAACATTCTGGCACTTTCCTTAGAACTACCCCTGGTTCGCAGATGTGCTGGCTTCACCCCAAAGGCTTTTTTACCCCGCTGGGAGAGGCCCAGAGGCTGGGCTCCTGGTCCTGCGACCTGCTCTCTGTATCAAGAAAAGTCCGGAAACCAGGATTTCTCCCAACCCTGGAGAGGGATGCAAAGGAATCTGCATTCTGAACAAGACGCCATGATTTTTTAAAACCTCCATATTCCCGGGGTTGGAGCTATAGCACAGCGGCGTCTGTGCAGGAAGAGAAGGCGGGGCGCGCAGTGGGCGGGCACCAAAGGGGCAGGAGCCTTCATCCCCAACCCCGCCCCCGTTTCGGTCCAGCAGAGCTGCCAGGAGCGAACCTTGCAATGACCTGGGCGTTGGACAGGAGTAGAAGAGGCGGCGCCCAGCGGGCGCCCAGCAGCGCGGGCACGGGGCGGTGTTGGTGAGGAAAGCCCCAGGAATCAGAGTCTCCCCAGATCCAGAGACCACTAAATGTGGGGCGCGAAGGGGCGAGCATATCGCAGAAGCAGAGGCCGGAGACGGCGGGGCGTGCAGCAGGTCAGCACCAGATGAGTCAGTGTCCCTCGGAGGACAGGAGTGGTCCCTGGAGTGGCAGGAGCAGAAGATCCAGAACCTCGGGCGGCAGGAGTCCGGGATCCAGAACTGGGGAGCGAGGCAGTAGCCTGGGATCTAGAGCCCGGGGTGGAAGGAGCCGGGATCCAGAACTGCCAGGAAAACGCATCCCGGGGAGAAACCAACACCAAGGCCTCTGATGGAGAGGACGGGATGAAGTGTCCCCACGTGGTAGCCCCTCACCCCCGAATATCCAAGAGCACTGTTTCTAACGGAAGAGGTGGGGCGGGGAGAGGCGAACGCCAGAATACCAGAAGTGTTCTGAGCCCGAGCTCCCCAGGAAATGTGGGGTGTGGAGTGGTGAGCACAGTGCGGTAAAAAGCAGAAAGCAGGCAGGCGGGGGCCCAGAGAGGCTGCTCCTTTCTGAATTGAAACATGAGGCTAGGGGCTGGAGAGATAGTAAGGGGAGCAGGACACTTGCCTTGCACGTGTCCCCCTCCCAAGCTTCAGTATCTGGTACCCATATAGTTCCCCAAGCACTGCAGGGAGTGAGTCCAGAGCCAGAAGTATACAGTCTGCACCGCTCTGAGTGAGCCCATACACATCAGCCTGTAGGAACCCAAAACAGAAAGTAAGCAAAATGTAAAAGGCCATAAACGTTAGGATTCCTAAACTTGCTAGTCTGGTAAAGGATGCTGTATGATAGTGAATCATTTAAAGGTCATAGATAGTTAACTTCTTGTTCTTGTTATTTTGGGGTCATAGCCAGCAGTGCTCAAGGCTTACTTCTAGCTTTGCAATCAGGATTCGCTTCTGGTGGGGATTGGGGCACCTCATGAGTACCAGGGGTGGAACCAGGGTTAGCCGAGTCCAAGGCAAACTCCCAACCCACTGTACTATCACTCCGCCATGATAGTTAAGTTTTATTTTATTATTATTATTATTATTTGCTTTTTGGGTCACACCTGGCAACACACAGGGGTTACTCCTGGCTTTGCACTCAGGAATTACTCCTGGTGGTGCTCAGGGGACCATATGGGATGATGCTGGGAATCAAACCTGGGTCATCGGAGTGCAAGGCAAACGCCCTACCTGCTATGCTATTGCTCCAGCCCCGATAGTTAACTTTTTCATTTTCTTTAGTGAACTTTTCATTTACTCATTTTGGTCTTTTTGGACCACACCCTGCAGTGCTCAGGGCTTAGTCCTGGCTTAGTTCTTAAGGAACATTCTTGGAGGTGTCAGGAAGCATGGGTGTTGGCTATCTGTCCTATTTCTCCAACAACCCTAGTTAACATTTTAAATCAATGTACAAAAATAAAAGTACTAGGAGGGAGAGTTAAGGTCTAAAATTTAGGAGGCAGTGGTATATGTCCTTACATGAATATCATATCAGGATCTTTACATGCTCTCTGGTGTGTTCAAAGGCCCATGAGTGATTTTGTGTAAAACAAAGATTTTTTTTTCAAAAGAGGGAAATGAAATGGTTATAGAAAATTTGTAGTTTTATGAAAAATAATTCACATTGTGGGGCCGATACTAACAAAATTTGAACAGATTTCTTCATGAGTTGTTTTTTAATAGGCTCAGTAAGTTACTTATACAAAAACTAGGATTTAAGCTTTTTGTATTAAACTCACAGTTTCTAAGTCAGAACTTCTTAGAAAAATTTCTCCACTCAGGATGCTTTCTACCTATAGCATTTCTTGCTGAGAAATTGAACCTGGGTGAGTGCTCTCTGAAACACTTTGGATTCATTATGCAGTTGATTTTGGATTAATTTTTGGTTGCTGTGTGGACTTTTACTGATGTCAATTTCTTCCATGTTCAGGTATGTGACTACTTATGAGGGTGCAGTTTAAGAAGTTTAAAAAGGTAGGTCTTTCTTTCTTTCTTTCTTTCTTTCTTTCTTTCTTTCTTTCTTTCTTTCTTTCTTTCTTTCTTTCTTTCTTTCTTTCTTTCTTTCTTTCTTTCTTTCTTTCTCTTTTTGGGGCACACCTGGCGATGCTCAGGTGTTACTCCTGGCTCTGCACTCAGGAATTACTCCTGGCGGTGCTCGGGGGACCATATGGGATGCTGGGAATTGAACCCTGGTTAGCTGAGTGCAAGGCAAACACCCTACCTGCTGTGCTCCAGCCCCAAGCTAGGTTTTTCTTGATCTGCTTTTTCTTTTTCTGTTTTTTTTTTCCTTGCTTTTTGGGTCACACCCTGCGATGCTCAGAGGTTACTCCTCACTCTGCACTCAGGGCGGTGCTCAGGGGATCATATGGGATGCCGGGGATCGAACCCGGATTGACCGCATGTAAAGCAAACTCCCTGTCTGTACTATCGCCCTGGCCTGATGGTGTTTTTTTTTTTTTTATATAAAAGACCATAAAGGGGGTTTTCTTTCTTGGTGGGGGAAAGGCACGAGGGCACACCCAGCTCTGCTCAGAGCTTTCTCCAGGCTCTGGGCTCAGAGATCTCTCCTAGCGGAGCTCTGAAGGACTATATGTGGTACTGGGGATTGAACCCTGGTTGGCCACATGCAAGGCATGTCCCCCATTGACTTGTATGCTACTGGCTCCAACCCCTTTTTTTCCTCTCTTTTATGAAATTATCCTGGAAATGGATAACATATCAAAATATTTTCTGAGTTTCATAATTGCCTTGTTCAGGTCTTGGGTTCCTAAGGTATATTGTATTCACTCAATATTAAAAAGCTAAGGGGGGGTTGCTGGAGCGATAGCACAGTGGGTAGGGCGTTTGCCTTGCACGCGGCTGACCTGGGTCCAATTCCCAGCATCCCATATGGTCCCCTGAGCACCGCCGGGGGTAATTCCTGAGTGCAGAGCCAGGAGTAACCCCTGTGCATGGCCGGGTGTGACCCAAAAAGCAAAATAAAATAAAATAAAATAAAATAAAAATAAATAAAGAAAAAGCTAAGGGGGCCCGCCGCCGCAGCGAGATGAGGGGACGTGGAGGAGGCGACGCCGGAAGTGGCGGGGGGCGAGGGGGGGACGGGTCCCACCTAGGGCTCCTCTCAGCCCGCGGCGTCCATCCGAGCGGCACGCGAGCCAAGGGGAGGGGAGGGGGGCGAGGCGGCCGCCGGAGCCCCGCGGTCTCTGTTCCCGCCGGGAACCCGGCGGCGCCGCGCCGCTCCCCGCCACCGGCTGCCAATAGCGAGCGTCTCCAGCCCAGGAAAAGGAGAAGGAACGGCAGTGAAGACCACGATCTTCCCCCTCTGAGAAGCAGGGGGAGAAGCAGTCGGAATCCCGTTTTCCATGAACCCTGGGACACAGAGTCTTCCAGCAGCGACAGCGGCGGCAGCAGCAGTAGCAGTAGCAGCAGCAACAGCCCGGACCGGGGCCGCTTGAACCCCATCGCCGCAGGATCCAGCCCCAACACGCCGCAGCCGGCGCCCGAGCAGTCCCGCGCTCTCCAGGGCCCTTACTTCCACATCAACCAGACGCTCAAGGACAAGCATTTCCACAGCCTGCAGCACCGGGGCTGGCCGCCCACCCGACCCGCGGCCGGGCTTTCTGGGAAGGGACAGCGCCCGCACGCTGCAGATCCCCACTCGGATGTTGGAAAACTTGCACAAAGTTATCTGTTGGCTTTTCACTCTATCTTTGAAATCACAGCGAAACAGGCGGTTGTTTACTTGTGGTTTTGCTGCACTATTGCAATTTCAAAGGAGCTTCAGAGCAATTTTTCTTTTTATATAGGAATCTTTAGCGGGTGGGTCTCAATCTCTGTCAAGGTTAACAGTATAAAGAAATCTCATCTGCGTGTTGAACCCGTAGTTTGTCTAATGCAGACCGATTTCCAAACCTGTCCATTAGAAATTCTACTTGATGTCAAAAAGGTCTTTTAAATGCGGGATCTTCCAATTTTTTTAATTCAATAAACTAGCAAAGAGCATCTAGTTTCCATTGGGGGGGAAAGCTAGGGTTTGAGGTTAGGGGTATGGCTCAGGGGCATGGAGGAGCTCAGTATGGCACCATAAGAGTACCCTAGAGCACCTCTGCGCTAGGCCTGAGCATCAAAGTGTGTAGCAATAAACCTCCTCTGCCCCAACAATAGCTGAGTAGGGCAGGGTTGGTCTTTGTGTTCCTGGTGGAAAAATTGAAAATTGAGGGTTGGTTTTTTTTTGGGGGGGAGGGTCACTCCCGGGGATGCACAGGGGTTTCTCCTGGCTCGTGCATTCAGGAATTACTCCTGGCGGTGCTGGGGGGGACCATAGGGGATGCTGGGAACTGAACCATGATCGGGCAGCGTGCAAGGCAAACGCCCTACCCACTGTGCTATCGCTCCAGCCCCCAAAATTGAGGTTTTTAAAAACAATACCATTGGAATACACTTCCTTTGAACTATTTTATTACTTTTGTTTGAATTGGTAATTATTGTTTCACAGTGACCTGTGATTTTGTTTGATCAGGTATTTTATGTTTTTGGACTCTTTATTTTGACCAACTTCCAAAATTAAATGATAGATAATATCATTTTGATCTCTAATTAACTTGAAAATCTTGCAGAGAGTCCCTGGGTGGTCTCAAATGATTTTTTCCCCTCCCCTTATGAGAGAGTTTAAACCAATCAGGTATCAAATCTCATGAGGAAAGATAATCAAGTAAAATATACTATTGAAATATTAAGTTATCTATGGTATTAATAGAACATAAACTATAAATACAAGTATTTCAGAAATTATATTAAATTCACACAAATCAAAAATATCTGGAAACAATGATATCAGTTATAAGGCCAGTTATTATCTTGCAGTACTTTATATTCACAACAATAACCAAGTTTGTTTGTGCCTTGCATCATTTTTTTGTTGGGGACTTCCCGAGTATCACTCAGGGTACTGGGGACTATTCCTGGTGATATCTAGCTGGATGGCTTAATGCTTCTGCCTAGTGATAAGATGCTATTTTGGATGGCATGCTAGGGGGCCACCAGGGCAAACTTGGCAATGCTTGGGAGCCCTGTAGTGCCAGGACTCAAACTCAAACTCAGGGTTCCTGTGCCTTGCAAACTGTGTGACCCTGGTCATTGAGATCTCTGTTCTGTCCCCACCAATTTTGGGGGGAAGGAGTATGGGCTTTAGCTGAGGTGTTCAGGGGCTCCTCCTGGTCCACCAAGAGAGAAGCCTGAGTGAAGAGTTAGGAGTAAGCCCTGAGGTCTGCCAGGTGTTATACAATTCTTACAATTCTAAACCAGGCGGCATCTTTCAGGAGGAGGAAGGAGAGAGATTATTTCAAGTATCAGGTTATAAGCCTCACTAGTATCAATGTGCACTGAGCTGTGACACCTGTGGAGTAGGAAGAACAGACAACCTCTAAAGATAGCTGTGGCTAATCCCTAGACCCTACATGGCAACAAGGGACCAGGACCTGGAGTATAAAGGAGCATCCTGGATTAGTGGGTAGACCCAGTGTAGTCAGTGTACCTGGTAGTCCTTTGAAAGAGAAAGGCCAACACTGTCTGATCTCACATGTATAAGCTTAAAACAAAAACAACAACCAAAATCAGAGATCCAGAGAACAGTGATTGCCAGAGCAATAGGGGAAGGGCAGGTAAAAGGAGAGAACAGGATCAAAAGATACAAATTTTCAGTTACAAGCCATAAATATGTAAGGAACTCTTTACAAGAAAAAAAAATGTGACTATGAGAGAGAGAGAGAGAGAGGGAGAGAGGGAGAGAGGGAGAGAGAGAGAAAGAGAAAGAGAGGAGAGGAGAGATAGACACACACAGAGAAAGAGAGAGAGAAAGAGAGAGAGAGAGAGATCTATGTGTTGATTTTGACCTTGAAGATGGAGGAAGGATCCGTCAAGTAAGGATTTCTGGTGGCTCTAGAAGCTAGAATAGACAGAATGGTCTCTCCTAAAGCCTCCAGCAGAAACATGCCCTACCAACACCGTGATTTCATTTACTTTTTGGTAGGGGGGTGGCTCGGGAATATACCGTGTAGTGCTAAGGGCTTACTCCTGGCTCTGTACTTAGGGATCACTCCTGGTGGATCTTAGGGGCCCTATGGCATGCTTGCAATCCAACCTAGATTTGTGATGTGCAAAGCAAGCGCCCTATTGGACTGTGCTATCGATTTGCCCCGATTTTAACTTCTGACCTTTAGTTCAATACCTACTGGGGTTAAGCCTCTGACTTTGTGGTAGCTTCTCAGAACACTGGTAGGCTCATAGAAATACACCCTCGTGGGTTCCCTGGTCTCTTCTATCCACTGGTGTAGGCTTTACACCCTTTGTCGTTGCTGAAGAGCTCACAGTCACTCAAATCTAGAGTGCAGGTAATCGCACAGGAAACTGTGACAGTTTCTTCAGTAGGTATCCAGATGAAAGAGGGCAAAATTGTGACAGATTAAGAGACATCCTGACTATCTTTTTCTTTCTTGGGGGCAGGGTTACACCAGACTTTTTGCAGGGCTTACTCCTGGCTCTGTGCTAGGGGTCACTTCTGGCACTGAAAGGCAAGTGGCTCATCCACTGCGCTCTCTCTCCAGGCCCCACCCTGACTGCCTTAACTTGGGTTGCTAAAATAGCAGAGACTGAAGCAAGGATTAAAATGCCAACGGGTATCCGAGAAAGCATTGTCCACAGAAGACCGAACTCACTTGATTACCTGTTTCCTTGGCCAAACTTAATTTTTCGAGAAACTATTTTTTTATAGGTCATCTAGTCTTCAACACCTTTTACTTCTTTTAATTTTTGTAGGTTGTTAGATACTATATTTAGTGGGCCAGTGTTTCACCCAGGACCCAAAGTGTTTTACTCAAATTTTCACTCAGATCCACGCATCACTGTTCACCTTGGGAACAAAATGTTGTCACTCTGCCTCCACCTCTTCCCCCTCGCCCTCCCCCACTCCCCTGCGCTCTCCCCCCCCCCCATCCGCCACCGCCCCGCTCCTTCTCCCCCACCTCCTTCTCTTCCTTCTCAAGGTTTGTAAGGAGTTCAGGTCCTTTCAGTCAGATTGTACTTCAATGCATAATGATGGTCTCTTAGATAGAGAAAGCAAATAGTTATTTTACCTTCCCTTCAACCACTCCCTGCTATGCTGAGGAACTAGTCCTTGTTCGGTGCTCAGGAGTGTCCTCTAGTGGCACTTCGGGGACTGTCAATGGTGTTGGGGATTCAAAGTGGCGGTGCAGGCAGGGAGGGGAGTCCATGGGATACAGGCAGTGTTATCTCTCTGATCTGAGATAGCAGGGCTACACAAGTGGGTTTGTTTGTTTGTTTGTTTGTTTTGTGGTCACACCAGGAGATGCTCCTCGGTTATTCCTGGCTCTTTGCTCAGGGATCGTTCCTAGCAGTGCTCAGGACCATATAGGAAGCCGTGGGTTAAATTCAGGTGCAAGGCAAATGCTCTAACCACTGTACTTTCTCCCTGGCCCCTACAAGCACTTTTTTAAAAAAAATGTGGCCACCGTGATTTACAATACCTTGGATAGGGTTTCATACATACAATGTTCCAACACCACATGCCCCAACACTGTTTCAGAGTCCCCCCACAATTCCCCCTTCCCCACCCTGTCTCCCCACCATACTAAAGTCAGTTCCATAGACGATTCTTAGACTCCATTTTCTTTGGCTATTTGTTACTCTCTTGCTATGTTTCTTTATATGCCATATATATAGGACATAAACATACATGTTTCTATGCTTCTTTCTATCCCACATTATAGAAGATATAAAGAAACAGTTATAAAGATACATAAATCATTCTACACCTCTCCTTTTGACTAACTTCACTTGGAATGATACTCTTGAGATATATTTAGTTGCAAATTGCATGATTTCATCTTTTTTTGATACCCAAATTGTATTGCATTGTACATATATAAAACAGTAATGCTGTCAATCATTTTTTCCCCACTCTTGAGCTGGGAAAGCAAGAATTTAAACAAATTACACGTTACTGCCACCAGGTGGCGCTAGTTGTCTGAGCCAAATTTTTCACATTGGGGAAAATCGGATGGATACATAAGATAACAAGAATGAGAACGTTTCCCTTTCCGGCTCCACGCGAGATCGGACCCCGGAGGCAACTGAACCACTTTGGACACGAGCGGCGCCCCCAAAATGCCTCCAAACTGTGTGCTTGGAGCTTCTGGCCCAGGCGCTGCCGGCGGGGTATGCTCTTTTCTCTCTCAACTCTTTCTTTTTGAACGCAGCGAGGCAATAGCCGGTTTTTAGACTCTACAGGAAGCCCGGGAAAGCCGATGGGCGGGACTTCCGGATCCGCCCTGTGCCGGCCGACATTTAAGCACAGAGCCATGTGGGGACGCTCCTTTGCGACCCCGAGCGAGATCGACCCCGGAGGCAACTGAACCACTTTGGACACGAGCGGCGCCCCCAAAATGCCTCCAAACTGTGTGCTCGGAGCTTCTGGCCCAGGTGCTGCCAGCGAGTGATGCAATTACCAAAAGAATTTTCCCTGGACTTAATATAGAAATCCAAAACCTATCGCAGCCGCGCGACCTAATATCTCTTGATTGTCAGCAACGTGTAAATGTTCCTTTTTGGCAGGGCTTAACGTGGGGGTAAACTCCAAACAATAGTTATAAGTTTTTTGTTGAAGGGTAAAAGATTGTAGCGATAGAATTTTAGGCAGAATTTTCCCTGGACTTTATATAGAAACCCAAAACCGCGCGGCCGCGGCAGCCTAATGTCATCTAATCATCAGCAATATGAAATGGTTCCTTTGTAATGGGTTGGACTTTGGGGGGACCATAATAGGGTTAAAGTTTGTAGCGACGTGTAATTTCTGGCTGTACTTTCCCTGGACTTTATACAGAAATTCAAAGCCGTGAGGCCGCTGCCATGGCCGCGCAACCTATTGTCATTTAATCATCACCAATAGGAAATGGTTCCCTTTTAAAGGGTCGGACTTTGGTGGGAAATCCTAACAAGAATAGTAAGTCTTTTGCTGAAATATTGAAGGTAACCAAAGTGGTAGCCATCTCTATAGACTGAACTAAGCCATATCCCCACGCTGGCTGAGAAGAAATATCCTTCTTTCTCGGGAAGAAACGTGGCGTGGCGTCAACCATAGTATGATGTCCATTAAGCTGACACGGACCTGGTGGCGTGGGAATGGGATACAAGGGAATAAATTATTATGTACTTGGAACAGCGGGACGCTGGTGGAATCTCGAGCCGGGGCTGATACCAGCGTATTACTTTTGGTTCCAGAAACTGCTTGCAGACATTCTACCAGACTATCAACTAAGCCAGAGCCCCACGCCGGCTGATGACGAGAAATAACCATCTTTTTTGGTTTGTTTTCCCTTTGTCAGGCAGCGTGGTGATTACTAAACAGGCGTGATCTCGGTGGCGCGGGACGAGGGGGGAAAAAAATAGAAAAGTTATGTAACAAACAGCGGGACTTAATATCTCTACATTCTCAGCAATGGAGAGCCATCAAATGCTTCCTTGACAGTGGGACTGTCTTTTTTTTTTGGGGGGGAAACCCTAGCAACAATAATGAGTTATGTGTTGAAACATGGACTGTAACCAAGATAAAGCGTAAACGAAGTGAAACTTATCACTTACAAGGGTGGGGACTGGGGGGGCGGGAGGGGGCGGGAGGGATAATGGGGTGGTTGGTGATGGAATATGGGCACGGGTGAAGGGAAGGGTGTTTGAGTATTGTATAACTGACATAATCCTGAGAACTATGTAACCCTCCACATGGTGATTCAATAAAATTTAAATTTAAAATAAATGAATAAATAAATAAATAAAAATTAAAAAAAAAAAGAATGAGAACGTTTTGGAAAATATTTCAAGTAAGGGCATACTAGTTAATAAGTGTCATTAGCAAATTACTTTTACAATCTTTAGATGTGGTGGAGAGACATTATTTTATTGATAAAGAATGATTTTCGGTTCACTTTAGCAGATTTATAAGACTGTCTTTTTCTGTGCTGAGCCTTGGTGCTATGGAAACCACTAAGGGCTCAAGGCACTCATAAGCAAACAACACACTCACACCAAGAGACAATCACAGTACAGAATGCTAAGAGCAAAAACAAGGATTTTAAGCAGATAGATGTGGCAAAGATATGGAACCCAATGAAAGGGACAACTTTCAAGGAAGATCCTCAGAGTAGAGGGTGTCAGAATTGATTTGGACTTCATGAAAGAGAACAGCAAAGGAATGGTCTGAAAAAACAGAATACAGAGGGCCGGTGGCCTGTGGGAAGCTGATCATTCAGGGAGCCTGAAGCCTGGACTGGGCTGAGTCCTAAAACTGCAGCTCTCCTAAGAGATTTCTCCTCTTATGCTAAGGAAGATTCTCCCTCAGCCCTATGACTTACCTTCAACTGCTGCTTCTTTTCTCAGCTCCGTGCTGGATACAAAAACTTCAGCACACACAGACACCCCAGGCAGGAATTGGTCAATTCTGGGTGGGGGCAGGAATTTATTTGTTTAGGTCAAGGGCCCCTGCAGGGAAAACAGAGTAACTAGACTGAGAAATAGAATGGTTGATGTAGAAGTATGTGTCTGTGTGAAAGTTCAAGGGTTGCCATAATGCTTTTCAAAGCCAGTGATTTAACCTATTAGAAACCAAGAGCCAAGAGTATGGAATGTGCTTGGAGCTGAGATGAGCATTTTTCCTCTGAGTGGGAAATAGTCTGCTAGTCCTGCAGGTGGGGGCTAGCCTGGCTCAGTGGGGCCCATCCTGAGAAGACTGGGCTAAGGATCTAGTGTGCATCTTGTCGTAGGTTGCACCAGAATGTGTGTGTGTGTGTGTGTGTGTGTATGTGTGCTGGAGATCAAAAGCACTGTTGCACTGTCTTCCCATTGTTCATCGATTTGCTTGAGCAGGCACCAGTAACGTCTCCATTGTGAGACTTGTTACTGTTTTTGGCATTTCGAATACGCCACGGCTCTGCCATGCAGGAGATCAAAAGCATTTTCCATATGTTTTAACTGTCCTGGCACCAAATAATTGTTTGATTTTTAATTTTGAATTCAGCTTTTAATTTCTTTGGGACTGGTTTGAAAAGCACAGAAGAGTAGATTATCCCAGGTATCTTACATTGTTGGTGTAATGACAAATAAGAAGTTGTATGCAGGGCCAGAGTGATAGCACAGCGGGTAGGGCGTTTGCCTTGCATGCAGCCTACCCGGGTTCAATTCCCAGCATCCCATATGGTCCCCCAAGCACCGCCAGGAGTAATTCCTGAGTGCAAAGCCAGGAGTAACCCCTGAGCATCGCTGGGTGTGACCCCAAAAGGATAAAACAAAGTTGTATGCAAAGAGAATTATAAAACTGTAATGAAAATTAAGAAAATGTGATGGGGACTGAGAAACTGAAACCACCTCCTAAGTTAAACAGAGAAGAGAGGGAGAAGCATTACTCTTATGACCCCAATTAACGGAGTTAAGGGCCCATCAGGCCACCGGATTTATGGGAGTGTACACAGCCTGACAGATTTCTGACAGCACACGGGAGATGGCCCCTGAAAGCTGCACCACATAGGCAAGATATACTTGATGTTGGTGAGCTCCAGGGGTGGCTCATGTGAAGTGGGGAGGAGAAAGACGGTTGCTTTCCCCCTCTGGCACTCAGTACTCAGGGTTGCTGGTTGTTTGTCTCACCTCGCAGATAGGAATTTCAAGAGTAGACGGACAGTGAAATTACACAGTTTTTGTTTGAGGGTTTTGAAGGAAAGGAGGGAGAGAAAGTGGGAGAGTGGAGTAACGAGCTCAAGAAAGAACCTGGGCTCCTCCAAGGGCGGAGAGAGCCCCTACACACACCCAGAATTAGGCATGAAAGCATGAAAGTACACATGCTTCGGGAGGGGCAAGCTTCCTAGAGTGCATTCAGCCTGGGTCTGGGGGCAGCCAGTCAAGGGTGAGCAGGGCCCTGTTTGACCCCATTCCTCTCTCCCTGGAGCCCTTCTCGCACCCTGTCCTGGTCCAGTGCTCTGGGAGGGGTCTCCTGCTGCTGCTAAGGGGAGCCCACAGCCTGCAGCCCTGCAAGACCAGGAGCCAGAGGCTTAGACCAAGAAGCCGCATCATCCCAAAGGCATCACGGGGGACAGAGCAACCAGGGAGGTCTTCAGATGAGGCCATGCAGCACTGCTCAGCCAGCCGGGAGGAGACCTGGAGACCCAGGGCTCCGGAACCCCAGAGTTCAATGGGCCGGAACTGAGAGTAGGCCTGGGCCTGGGCCATGGACAACTTCCCCAGGCTATGCCTCAGTTCCTGCCTGAGGAGAGAGAGAGAGAGAGAGAGAGAGAGAGAGAGAGAGAGAGAGAGAGAGAGAGAACATTGAATCTAGGTTGCCTTAAAATGTGTCAATACTCAGCCATGCTATGAGGCTTAGTGAGCTCCAGGTGATATTTTCTGAGTTTAACTCCCAGTCCAACCTACAAAAAAGAGTACATCACCAAAATAAAATAAAATTAGGAGGATAAAAAATGGATTATGCTTTAATATGTAGCCGATGTAAGCAGCCTACTGTGCCCCTCAAGCACTACCCAATGCACCTCCAGATGTGGTCCCCTCCCCACAAAGACCCAAGAACGAAATGGTGCAGGGGCTAATTTAGATCCCAAACCCACATGGCACTCTGTGACATTGTAGGGCTGGTGCAAAGGGTCCTGTCACCACAGGGTGGAAGCAGCATCATTTTCTTGGACCCTCCCACTGAACCAAAGGCCAGGCTGGGTCAGTAACCCCTGGGAGTGCCTCTGGTTCTTCCTTCTCTGAAAAACAAACACTGTTCTTTCTTTTCTTTTTTCTTTTTGGGTCACACCTGGCGATGCACAGGGGTTACTCCTGGTTCTACACTCAGGAATTACTCCTGGTGGTGCTCAGGGGACCATATGGGATGCTGGGATTCGAACCTGGGTCGGCCGAGTGCAAGGCAAACGCCCTACCCGCTGTGCTATCGCTCCAGCCCCACACTGTTCTTTTTTTACCCGCCTTCCTGAAGGGAGCACTAGAGCCAAGGAAAAGGAGCCCATTGTACATTTTACCATTTATTTATTTATTTATTTATTTATCTATTTGCTTCCCCACAGATTTTATTCTTGCAGTTTTATTGACAACACTGTTGATAATAGAGTTTCAGGCATGCAATGTTCCAACACCAAATGTGCCACCAGTGTAAATGTCCCTCCACCAATGTCTCAAGATCCCCTGTTACCCAAGGCCTCCTAACTTCCATGGTAAACTCAGTTCTGTGGGCAAACTCTCAGGGTCTGTTCCCATTGAGCACTTTGTTATTCAATACATATGTATATATATGTATATACACACACATATATCCCACATATGAGAGGAATCATTCTGTATTTTCCCTCTTTTTTGACTGACTTGGATTCGCATGATACTCTCTAGTTCCCTCACAGAGTACAAATTGCATGATTTTATAGTTTCTTATCAGTGACGAATATTCCATTGTATACCTAGACAGTTTCTTTAACCAGTCATCTGTGCTGGGACACTAGGGTTGTTTCCAAATCTTGCTAAGTATGACTGACAGCAGCACTAAGAGTGATTCCTGAGCATAGGAGTCAGCCCTGAGCACATCCGGTGAGACACAGGCACAAAATCAAACCCCAAAAAGTGCTTATTATGGAAGCATATATTGTATATAGCACCCTAGATGTATATAGCATCTATAGGTATATGCCACTGTCACTGTCACTGTCATCCCGTTGTTCATCAATTTGCTCGAGCCGACACCAGTAACATCTCCATGTGAGAGTTGTTACTGTTTTTGGCATATCATATACGCCACGGGTAGCTTGCCAGGCTCTGCCTTGCGGGTGAGATACTCTCAGTAGCTTTCCAGGCTCTCCAAGAGGGGCGGAGGAATCGAACCTGGGTTGGCCACGTGTAAGGCAAATGCCCTACCTGCTGTACTATTGCTGCAGCCTAGGATATATGTATATAGCAACTATATATATGTATATGTATACATATATAGCACCCTATTGTCCACTCAACTGCCCTCCCCCGCTGAGATTTATATAAATATTGGGAGCTAGATGGGAAATCACGTACCTAGCATACAGAAGACCTGTGTTAGACACTGGACAACACACACACACACACACACACACGCATACATATGCACGCACACACACGCACGCACACGCACACCTCCTGGCAGGGAAAGGAAGAAACTGTTTTGTCCAAACCTCCCTGTCTAAGAAGCTACAGTCTACCCTACTACATGAACAAGAACGTGTGTCCACCTTGTAGCTTCAAGTTAGAAACTCCATGTACCATGCAGTGTCCAAAATAAAACTGTGTCTTCAGTTTCCTGGGAACCCTAGAAACTCCTTTTGCACTTGCTGCTGATTTGGCACTGCATCAATTTCTGGTTTCACTGGCTTGAAAATCAAGAGCGCCCAGTGTACTGTCTGTGCTTTTGGCTCTCAGACCTGCCTCTCGACTGCTCTGTGCTTAATTCTTCATGATCCTCCTGCATTTTATCCGACCTGTGAAAAAAAGTAGGTGTAGATGGGCCGGTGCTGAGTATCTATCGTACTGCGGGGAAGCTCCCATGTCCACTTCATAGAAGATGTCCAAGGTTCAGACCCTGTGTAGCCTGTTGCGTCTGACTCCTTCCTTGGACTGTGCTGCGTCCCGTCCCAGAGCCCAGCTACTTCCCCTGTCGCTGACCCTGCCTCCTCCATCTCCGTCTCCCTTGCTGCATCGCTGTGCGATCCCCCAGACCCAGCTGTGCCTCTCCGCTCCTCATTTCCCAGCCGCGGCCCTGACTCGGGGACAAACAAGGAAGGTGCAGACACACAGAAAACAATCCGGAAGAGCGCCAGGAGAGTCACCGCGCAGAGACAAGAGCAAAAGCAAGTCCCGCGCACCTCTAAGCATCTCTAGACTCCACCTGGGGGGGGGGGGGGGATCTGGACCCCAAGAAACTTTCCCTGCAGTCAGTCTGCCCTGGGGTCTCTGAGTGTCGGGTCCTCAGTGCAGACCGCAGAAGGGCGGTACCCACAGGGCGTCCAGGACACTCTGAGCCCGCGTCAAAGGACTCCGGAAACCCGGTCAGGGCGTGTCCGTGCGGAGAGGAGGAAGCGCCGCGGAAGTGGCCTGGGTGTCCCGCCTTAGGCGGTCGTTGTCGTCCTCGCCGTCGTGGCCAGGGCTTGGTGGACAGGCTAAGGACCGCGGCTGCAAGGAGGGCTGTGGACTCTGGCTGCGCGCTCAGGTGCCGCAGGGCGGGTGGACGCCGCGATGGGGAAGCGGGGACCCGGTGCCCTGGGCTGGCGGCTCCCGCAAAGACTGGGCACTGTCACACCCCTGGCACAGCCGCCCCGGAGGGCTGGACAGCAAACCCCGGGTAACCAGCGCCAGGCTCCGAGCCGACTGCAGCACGGGACAGGAGGGGAGTGGCCAGGCCCAGCGTCACGGGAGGCGGGCGGGACGGAGCCGGGGACTGGCTGGTCGCCAGCTCCTGGCCCTCCCTCCCTCTCGGGCCTCTGCCGCCGCGCGCTCGCTGCCACCGCTGCCTCCTCCGCTGCACACTCCGCCCGGGGCTTCGTGCCAGGTGGAGCCCATCAACAGCGATGTCGGCTCTCTTCTCTGACGCCCGGTGCAAACCCGCCACCGCCTGTGTGGCGAGGTGGACTGACCCGTGTTCCTGGTCTGCGGAGCCCCTTGGCGCTCAGGCTCACTGGTACTGCCCTATCTGCTGCCCGCACGCCCGGAAACGTCCAACAGTGCCACTGGCCAGAGAAATGGCCCTGAGTGCTGAGTGACTGGGAAGCTCAGAGAAGGATGTGTGGTGCCGAGATCTGAGTATCTTCCCTAGGCTTCGCTTTTTTTTTTTGCTTTTCGGGTCACACCTGTAGATGCCCAGAGGTTATTCCTGGCTCATGCACTCAGAAATTACTCCTGGCGGTGCTCAGGGGACCACCTGGGATGCTGGGAATCAAACCCTGGTCTTCCTAGTGCAAGGTAAACACCCTACCCTCTGTGCTATCGCTCCAGTCTTAGGCAAGAGCTTTATCCCCTGGACTGTCTCCTTGCCCAGTACCTCACTCTCTGGGGACATTCTCTCTTGGCTCTTCCCTGACACTTGGCTATGGCGCTCTCCACCCGACCCTTTCAGTCCAGGCTGACGCCACCCCTCGCAGGTAGGGGCAGCACGTCTGCTGGAGCAGGGCCTGTGTCTGACTCTGTTGGTTTCTCCTTATGGGTCCCCTCCCCCACTGGCATTTCCTGTTACTTGCAGCTTCCCAGCCTGCCCTTGTGGCCAGGGAGCCTCTTGCCTGCTGTGTCCAGCCTGCTTGGGCATTTCCAGCTCATTTTGACTGCACTGTCCATCTCTCTCCCGTGGCTTAGGGACAACCGGATGGCAGGTACTGTGATTTCTGAGCACCAGAGAACTGCCTTTGGGGCAGCAGCAGTCCTGGGTTGAGGAGGGAAAGGAATCACCTTAGACAGACACTTTACAGTTGTGTTCTCCCCTGCTGTCAGCCTCGGTCCTGGGAAGGGGCTGCCTTTCTGGGTTTCTCCAGTGGTGCTCTGAGTTGGTGACATGTTCTCAGGCAGCTATGATTAGGGTCTGGCCTGCATGTTAGAGCTGGTTCTCTCTGTGGTCACTTTCATTTCAACTGTATATTGCTGTACTCAGAGCAACCTCAGCTGCCAGTGGCCCAGGCCAGCACCCCCAGATGCCCAAGCAGACAGATGAGCCTCCCAGAGCTGCTCTCCTGCCCTGAGAGCAGAGCCCGGCCTGCAGGGACATCAGGCACCAGGGAATCTCCACAGCGTCTCACTGGCTGTTGCACTGCTTGAACCCTAGAGCAGTTTCCCTGGCACTCAGGCTGGTACGGTGGGCAGCGGGGGCCCCCATTCCCCGCACCCGACATTTCTACACCTACCTGATTGTGAACAACCCCACAGATCAGAGGTTCCACAAGACACCAATGTGTTTTTGCCCTATCCTTGTCCTAGGAAAGAGCTGAGGCACCAATTAGGAGTGAGTGTGCTGGACGGGACAGCAGGAGTTCTCCCGTGACACAGAAAAGGCCAACACTGCTGCTTCCCTGGTCAGGTGTTTTGGGTCCCAGAGGGGGTTGCACGCATGGTCAAAAAGCCTCTTAGAGGGGGCCGGAGCAATAGCACAGCGGGTAGGGCGTTTGCCTTGCACGCGGCCGACCTGGGTTCGATCCCCGGCATCCCATATGGTCCCCCAAGCACCGCCAGGAGTAATTCCTGAGTGCAAAGCCAGGAGTAACTAACCCCTGAGCATCGCTGGGTGTGACCCGAAAAGCAAAAAAAAAAAAAAAAAAAAAAAAGCCTCTTAGAACTTTGGTTCCTTGCGCATCACTGAACTACTGTTTCAGATTTTCATATCTTTGTGATCCTCTTCCCCCTCTTCCCCATCTCGATCTGTCAGGCAGACCTTGTCTTCTGCCACTCTCTCCTCCCTTTTTCCATTGCCCGTCATCCCAACCTGAAAACTGAGATGGAGTGGGTGCTGCCAATCCAGCAGTGCACTAAGTGGGAGGGCGCAAGTCCCCTGAGCACCGCCAGGAGCTATTTCTGAGTGTAGAGCCAGGAGGAACGCCTGAGCACTGCAGTGTGTGGCCCCAAAACCAAAAAGAAAATATACATCTTTTAAATCAACTAATTTGTATATAGTTGTTCACAATTTATTGCATTCAGTATCCCAACACCAATTCCACCAGCATTTCATCAGCCTACCACCATTATTAAATATGAATTTTTGTAAAAAGGAACATTGTTTTCCTGTGAAATATTTGCTTATTATAGGGGAATTTCCAAAGAGCAGGTGATGAGCAGTTCACTTTTATCATTTTAGGAAGATCACT